>NC_051411.1:10611277-10631277 GCF_015228065.2 Penaeus monodon
AGAACTGACCTTATCTCCTCAGATATTTTCTTTAAAGTCATTCCTTGACACGATTTCGAGTGCATCTTCATCGCTGTTTATACATCAACATCAGTTACCCATAGTACCGTCTGCGGGCCTGATGTAACCTCGTCAGTTCGACGTTCCGAGTTCTAACTCTGTTTCTGCACTCCGGATATGCAGTAATAATTGACACTGACCCCAAAAGTCCGTGTGAATGAAATGTAATTCCTTATGTTTATTTTAGTTACATTAACTATCGTATATTTAAACCTTGGAAGCATTACATCCAGAGCCCATTTCGTAAACACAAAACAAACAGACCGTTTCGCAAAATTGTGTACTGAAGCTAATCGTTCTCCCTCCCTCCCTCGCCCCGCGACCGCCACCCGCAGCTGTGACTCAGTGATGGGCATGAGCACAGGAGCTTCGTGGGCGGCCCTGGTGCTTGCCGTGTGCGTGCTGTGCGGGCAAGGCAAGAAGACCTACAGGACGCGGGAGGCAAACCTGCAAGGAGAGGTCGAGGACAACCTCCACGTGGGACGCTCTCTCAATCTCCTCCCTCGCTACGGTTTCCTCACTCTCTCCGTCAAGGTGAGTTAAGGAGGTCTTTTAATTAGTTCTGTAGGTAGTATAGGTGAGATGTAATTAACGCGACTCGGCTAAATTTTAAAAAGACCTACTCTTGCAGTTTATGTAATTCTGCAGACGATTTCATCAAAACGTATCGTGATGTTTAATCATTCTCATCTGTTGCTTTGTCTACAATTATCACTAATGTAGACTGAATTGTTCTTCATTTTTTTCACTCGCATTTTGTACGTTCCCGATAGCCTTTAAAACAGAACAGTCTGAACTAGCGTGGCAAATAAGTGCAGTAATATAGATATTTAATTAACTTTATAAAAAAAATAGGTGTTCTCAAATAGTGTATATTAGTCCGTAAATAATCAAATTCCGTCATTTGTTTCCATAATGCTTATCGTTTCTTCCCCCCCCCCCTTTCCCGTAGGTGTTCCCGCACCGCACGGACAACAGCTGGCTCTTCCGTGAGCAAACGGCCGAGGTCTTCCAGAAGAACTCGTACTGGGCCACGAGCGACCGACCGCGCCGCCGCCAGCAGCACCTCTACCGACAGCAGCAGTCCCAGGGCAGCGGCAGCGAGCGGCAGAACGCGACCCGCCGCGGCTACGACCAGTACTTCTTCATCGACTTCTGCGACGACGAGCAGGATCTGCTCACGGCCTACTTCGACAACTTCTACATCGAGGGCGTCCCCGAGCCCAAGCGCGCCTTCACCAGCTCGCTCTCCACCAAGACCAAGGCGCAGCACCTGGGCATCCACCCGACCTTTCTCAACAACCAGTACTCCTTCGTCCTCGTCAGGCTCTTCAGGAGGGCGCGCAGGGCGACGCTTGCCGGTGAGGCTGCTTGACGTTTGCTCTGGTTTGTCTTTATGACTGAATCTCTCTCTCTCGCTCTCTGTCTCTGTCTCTGTCTGTCTGTCTGTCTGTCTGTCTGTCTGTCTGTCTGTCTGTCTGTCTCTCTCTCTTTCTCCTCTCTCTCTCTCTCTCAAGGGCAATACCCGAGTACTCTTGTTCTTCATAGAATTTTAAATTACACAGCCCTTTCGCTTCTCCCCGCACCCAATCCCCACTCACCCTTTTGATTCTCCAGGTGATCTGACTCTCTCGAGTGACTTCAAGTCGACGGTGAGCGACGTCCGCGTAGGCTCGACGGAATCGGTCAACCAATTCATCGACCGATACGGCACGCACGTCATCACGGAGTATGAGGTCGGCGACGTCATGTACCAAGTCTACGTCTTCGGGGAGAGGACCTACGCCGAGCTCAAGGATAACTTCGCGATGAGTCAGAGGTCAGTGGGCGGGGTTGTGCGGACGGGGAGGGAGAGGAGGGAGGTGCGGATGTGAAATCGAGTAATTTTTTTTCTAAGAATATGATTTTTTTTTATTAAGGATTAATAATATTGAATTCAAAAGGACGTTGTAGTTTTAATGAAGGCAGTAGCTGTTGCATTTTATTTATTGCAAATTTGGGAGACTATTATTTGACCAACTATTAACTTTTTATACCCATTTCTGGCTACCTGATATATCTCAATACCTCTATTGTCATCACAAACTCAATGAGCATCAATCTCATTTTTCCCTCACTTCAGCAGCAGCCAGAGTGATCTCAACCGAATGGAGAGGTACTTCACGCCATATTACGCCCTTCACGTTGGCAAGCTTAAATTGGCCTCAGGTGCGTAAACGCAAACAGTGGCAGTGGTATTTTTCTTGCTGTCGTTGTTGCGTCCATGGTGGTCTTCAACAAAAATGTGAAAAATAGAGACTGCGGTCGGTCAAACTAACCAAATCAAGGCCAATAGCCTTTCTAGAGGAAGCAATACAGTCCAACAGAGAATAGTTATATACACAACGAGGACATCTGACAACCACATCTTTTTTCTTTCCCTTCAGGTAACCCAGAATTCGAGAAGGTCGTGGGAGACGAGCTGATGGCCATGACCTTCTTCCGGGTGTACCACAGTATATTCGCCATCTTCCAGAAACAAGAGCTGCAAACAACGCTGGAGCAGTTGGACGGCGAGGTCGTACTCAGCCTCAAGTTGGAGAAGATCACCAAGATTGTCCCAAAGTCTCCCAAGCGCCACTGGCTGAGGGAGGTGCTGGATAACACCCTCCATCTCTACTATGTTACCATGTAAACAAACAATGCAGCAATGAAATTTTAAACAACAGCAAACACGTCCTGAAAATATGCAAATAAAGGTGTGATACCAAAACAAGAGCCTAATATAAACAACAGGCAACTTTACCTGCGGCACTTGGAAGGACCGAAATCATCTCGGTTTGGTGCTCAGGCGTATTTCTTGCTCGCTCCTCTAGCTCCTAGTGCAGCAATGGGTTTTTGCAATACTTAGTATTACATTATTTAAGTCGTACCTAACCTATTTCCATGTATTTGTTAGCTGCTTTTTTTAGTTTCTTTACTGTTACATACTAAGCTGGTTGTTATCTATAAATTGTAAGGTCTGCCACAACGTTGCATGTCATTTAAGTGCCTTATCATATTGCATATGTGGTTTCCAAAGACCCACAGTCAGGGTGAGAGTATGTAATATATATTTTTGCTACTAAGTAGCAAGCGTTTTTCACTGTTGTTCATTGGTTTCTTTATTTCTCATACATGATTTTTTTTTGTGTGTTGATCCCATGCCTAATATATATTTGATGTTTGTAGTGAGTGTGGTGTGTTATGTGATGTGTGCTTAAGATGACTGTCTAAATCCATAATTTGAAATGTTCAGTAAGTTAAAAGTAAGGGTCTGTTTCATACCTCTTTCCAGGACTTATGCAAATAGGTTTTTAACTGTTAATTGACTGTTGAATACATTCCCTTCAAGAAATGGATGAGATGTTAAATGGATAAATAGTGCCTAATTCCCGTGTTTTATTTCTCCTGTAATATCTATTGATTATTTTTTAGTATAACATTCTAAACAATTTAATGCAAAAGTAAGTTTGATATTAAAGCAGCATTTTTTTCTTGTTTATGCTTTGATGTTGTTTCATATTTATGGTACAACTTTTTTGTGTAAATTCACATTTTACCAACTAGCAACATCATCTTACAGTTTCATATGCACATTGTTTTATTTTTAGGTATTAAAAACATGTGCTAAAAGACATTAGCATCATTTCTGAAATAATCCAACTTTTTGTATTCTCCTAAACAAGTGTTGGAAGGATTATCAAACAATAATTTGTATTGTAAATATAATGTTACTTAAACATTTTGCAAACAACACAGTGGATCTCTCATTACAACAAAACAAGAGGAAAGAAATAAAAACATCAATAATGGTATTAATAATGATATCAATCATTACAGTGTATTTCTCCTTATAAAAAAAAATTACTTACATTACTAACAATATTAACAATAATATCAATTATGCAACACACTCTAACATCATACACATACATATATATATATATATATATACACACACACCTTGCCAAAAATAGAATTTTCCTGAAGTTATATGAAAGACATGACTGCTTGTACTACTGCATAACACACACTCATTCTCTCACCCCCCTTCCTCTGCCTCTTGCCAATTCTCATCTTCTTTGCTTGCCTTTGCCGCCTGCTGGAGGAAGGGTGTCTAAGCCACTGTCAAACTCCGAGAACATTGCTGACTTTGGAAGCTTGCCCATCTTCTGATTCATCACTTGGATTCTCCTACGATAAGTATCATTGGGTTAGTTTGACACAAACAGTCAATAAAATTAAAAACAAAAATGATGACGATAATCCATTTCCTCTGTCAATTCTGTTTTCTTAAATACTGCATGAATACACTAATATGAGCCACAATGCTAGGAACAGTCTATTCATGACAAAGACTGAATGTTTACTTTTTGAACTTTCCTTGAGTAAACATTCTATTCTTCCATGAAGAATAGGAATATAAACAAGAATAAGATTATAAAAAAAAATTTTTTCTTAAGAACAAGAAGAAGAAAACAAAAAAGAAAAAGAAAAAAAGAAAAGAAAAGAAAGAACGAAAGAAAAAAAAGAAAAGAATAGAAAAAGAAAAAAAAGGAGAAAAAAAGAAAAAGAATAAAAGAAAAGAAAAAAAAAAAAGCCATAAAACTATAACATGGGACTTACTTTCTCTTCTCCTTCCTCTCCCGTTTCTCCTTAAACTCTCTCTTTGCTTTGAAGGCTGCTGATGCGCCAAGGGCAGAGGGAGTGTCTCTGAGCCCCATGCTCTTTGCATAGTGACCAAGATGGAGCGCTTTGAAGCTAAACATCTCACGCACTTCTTTGGGGTAAGAGGCATAAGCCCGTACAAAGGATACATAAGCTGAAAAATATGAAAAAAAAGTAAATACTACTTAAATATACTACTTATACTCCCTAATTCTGTTCCTTTAAAAATCTGTTCTCATTTCTCTCTAATAAGCTTTTCCTAAATGAAAGAATAAGAAGTGAAATATATAAAAAAAAAGAAAAGAAAGAAAACAAAACTGCCATAGTGTTTGTTATCTTTCCTTAAGACTACTTTTTTAAAATACCAGTTAAAACCTGGTTCTTATATTTGTAAAGAATATGCTTCAAAACTAATAAAAATTAGTTAGTTCTTAGGATCAATCACTCAAAAGAAGGTCAGGTCATGCTACAAGAACCTCATTATCTTTTTCATTTGAGTTACTTCATCAAACAACATATTAATCCATCAAACCCCATACCCATGTATGTCCCTATATACAATGACTTACAAAAAACACAGCCACTCACCTTTGCGGGACAAGTCATGCATGCTTTGGTCACTGAGGAGTTCATTTTCCATGCTGAGCTGGAAGTTGGTGGCTAATTCTTCCACTGACCTCATAGAAGGCTATAGAGATAAAAGAATAAGGCATAAAATCACACTCCATTAGACTGCAATGTGTTTTGGCTTAAAATAATAATGTAAAAGTGGAAGCATGAGTGACAGGGTAATTCTATTAGTAAGTATGGTCCATATGTCCAAAATACACTCAAACTTCAGAAACAGTGGACAAAGTCTGCCTCATCACACCACACCCACAGCTGGCTCTCACTAGACAAATGCTAGGCAAAGGCTTGGGCCATGAACCAGGTGGGCCTCACCATGTCATGCTTGCAGCTGCCCTGCCACGCCAGGCAAATGGCAAACAAGTATCGCTACTATTGGTAATAATGGACTAATGTCACTCAGTTTATCCATTTGGTTTGGTTCGTGTACAAAGTTATACAATACTGAAAATTCACTTTTTATCTTCTCTTCTTTCCTACCTGACCTGCAAAACTTTTACTTCCTAAATCAACAATCAGTAACCATACACAAGCAAATTTACTACATACCTGATCTTCACCAGTGTAATCATCACAGGCAAAGCTAAAGCTTTTGAGCACTTCCTTCATTTTGATCTCTTGTAATCTGTTGGGAAATTAAGCAGAAGGACCAGACTTTATTTTATTAATCTAGAAAGAATCAAATATATATCTGAAAAAAAAAAAAAAAAAAAAAAAAAAAAAAAAAAAAAAACATATGTCAGAATTCCACATAACCAGCAGAGCAAGAAATGTTATACACTCTAAAATGATTTGTAAATTTCACTATCAACATACAAAATCTTGTGCTTCTCAAGCATCTGAATGTAAGGAGCTTCTGAGGGAGCTAGGAATGCAACAGCTGATCCAGCAGAATTGACACGTGCTGTACGCCCTACTCTATGGACATAGTCAGCGGCTGTACATGCAGCGTTAAACTGAACAATCCAACGCACTCTTGGCAAATCTAGACCTCTTGAGGCAACATCCTGCAAGTTAGAAAATATAAGTAACATTCTATCAATTACATATGAGAAGGAAGGCGAGAGAGTAAACAAGACCTAATGTAAACTGATGAATATAAGTCTACAATCTTGAAGAACTATGTTCACCAAACAGTATTCAATTTTCACAATATTAAAATGCATATCAAAGTATACTTTTGATACTTACAGTGCACATCAGCACACCAGCAGATGCTTCACGAAATGATCTGAACACTGTTGATCTCTCCTGTAATGCATTAAAATTATTTAATCTTACCGAAAAACTGAACTTATACAAAAAAAAAAAAAAAAAAAAAAAAAAAAAAATTAAAATCCAAAACCTAGGGATTTAAAAGATCAACCTACTTCTGTTCCTCACTCAAAAGCAAGAGCAACAAGAACATGACCAGTTATACCTGCTGAGTCATGCTGCCATGCAACTTCTGGAATAGAATTGTCCTCTCGGTGTCTTCCTCTTCCTCCTCTTCACTCTCTTCCTCCTTGTCCTCCTCTCCTGCCAGAACTTTCTCTGCTCGCTTCAGTAAGGATGGTCTTTCGTCTTTCACTTTTCCATACCTGTAGCAGTTGCAGCATGAAGTTAAACATCCCTTTAATGGTGTAAGCTTGACTACTAACATTCATAATTAAATATGAAACAAGTTGGTATAACTAGAATAAATCACATATTTAAAAAATATCATATTATAACCTAGCACCCTGAAATATCATTTTCCATGAATAATATTTATATTCCATCTAGTCCTTTGGATGAAGATAACAAAAAAGTTCTTTAGATAAAAGAAAAAGAAAGAAAGAAAGCAGAAAAAAAAATGGTTCTTTGAAAGGAAAGGAAAGGAAAGGAAAGGAAAGGAAAGGAAAGGGGGGGGGTCTCTGTTACTCAAACATAGGATCAGCACCTGGAGAGAAGCCGAGAAAAGATCTCAGTGTGAAAGTCCACCAAGTCCTGCGTTGCAAAGAACACAATCATCTTCTTTTCATCCCCAACCTGTTGAGCATAAAAAAAGTCAGACACAATGATTTTATCTTCTTAAAAAATTACTGTGTAGACAATATATATATATATTTTTTTAATGTAACCATCACCTAAAAAACAGATATGATAAAAATCTAAACATACTAATCAACAAAGTCTGAAACAAAACCTTTATCCATTAGATGCAAATAAAGTCAAGAAAAGCTAGGGATATACACACACACCTTACACTTAGAGAGTATAAATGCTGCCAAAGTGACAAGCCTGAGTTTAGCAGGGACCAGTATATAATTGTGTGAGAGGTTCTCTGGGGTGGCCAGAGCTTCACACATCAGCTTCCCATCCTGTCCCTCTTGGCTGACATCAATAATTTCCGGTGAGACAAGACTCATGCCTGAAAGGGAGTAACAGATCTTTATAGACTCTGAAAGAAATATGTGACATTATGCAAAAGGAATGAGTTTTTGGTGTAGTAATACTGACTAGAGAGAATGGTAACTTTTTAATCCTCAATAACACAGATACATTAAGAACATTTACCTGCTAACTTTTCAACTCCTGAAGAGAGAGTAGCTGAGAGCATGATTGTTTGTCTGTCAGTGGATTCTTGTTGCTCCTTGAGAGATTCCATAATGCTACAATGGGAAAATACAACAATTACTTATTCAAGAAATGTGGAGGAGAATACAAGGAATATATAGCCTTAACAGTCATAACCTACACTGATTGACACTTCTATTCATGTATTCCAAACTATATCAGCCACACAAAGTTTCTCCACATTATATATGTATATATATATATATATATATATAATATATATATATATATATATATAATATATATATATATATATATATATATATATATTTATATATATATTTATATGTATGTATATGTATGTATATGTATGTATATGTATGTATATATATGTATATATATGTATATATATAATATATATATTTATATATATACATACATACATGTGTATATATATGTGTATATATAATATGTGTATATATATATGTGTATATATATTATATATATATATATATATATATTATATATACATATACACATATTTATTGTATAAATATGTGTATAAATATGTGTATAAATATGTATATATATGTATATATATGTATATATATTATATATATATATTATATATATATTATATATACATATCTATACACATATATACACATATATACACATATATACACATATATACACATATATACACATATTTATACACATATTTATACACATATATACACACATAAATATGTGTATATGTATATATATATATATATATATATATATATATATATATATATATATATATATATATATATATATATATATATATATATATATATATATATATATATATATATATATATATATATAAGGAATTAAAAATTTATCCTAAAAATCTATAAAATAAATACATTTTCAAGAGTCAGTCCACACAATATAATAAATAAATCCCACCTTGTCACACTCCTCTCGTAACCCATGTCGAGCAACCTATCAGCCTCATCAATGACCAGGTACTTGACTTTGGCTAGACTTAGGGATTTGGTGTGGTGGATGTGGTCAATCAAACGACCCGATGTCGCCACAAGGATGTTGATGCCTTTCCGTAACCGAGCCTTCTCTGCCTTCTTTTTCTCTCCTCCAATTAGGTAACCAGGGACGACCCAAACACAGGCCTAGAATACAAGAATAATTATATATACAATACAATTATACAGCAAAGCATGACTGAACATAGGGACAACCACTCCCAGCACATGGCTTTCAAAAACACAGGCAGTACATCTGTGCAATGGTAATAATCACAAACTGTACAGCACCTTAAATGCATGCTGAGTATTTAGTTCCCCTTACCTTACACAGTTTTTCAAACCACTGGTAACTCTGAAGAGCAAGCTCCCTTGTCGGAACAATCACCAAGGCAAGGAGGCCGTCACTTCTCTGTATTTGTGGTGTTTGCTGTCAGGGAAAATTAATTAAAAATATATAATAAAATAATCATTATAACAGCAATAACAATGACAACCATATCAATAACAAGCAACAACAATACTACTGATGAGAATTATAATATGAAAAACAATAATATCATCCAAAAATTAATAATAATAATAACTATAATCATAAAAACAATAGAAATAATTATCATCATAACTAAAAACAAGATTAATAATAGCAAAACTAATGATAATGATAATGATAATGATAATGGCAATGATGATGATGAAGAAAAATCAGGAACAAAACAAGCAACCCTTACCGACATGAGTTTATTAATGATGGGTAGAGCGTAGGTCAGAGTCTTTCCAGAGCCTGTCTGGGACTTCACTAGAGCATCCTTGCCAGAGAGGATAGCTGGCATGCTCTTTTGCTGCACTGTTGTCATTGATCTGAAGCCTAATTTTTCTAGTGTTGATACCTGGAAGCATTTTAATAAATGAATGACATTAATCAAAATGTATGCAAATTTTGAGCTTTTTCTTTTTTTCCTTTCATATATACATATATACATATACATATATAAACACACACACATATATATATATATATATATATATATATATATATATATATATATATATATATAAAACACATCAAGCACTTTCTGCAATCAACTTAAATGCACAGCAATACCAATAATAAAATTTCAAGTGTTTCAAATGCAAGAAAAATACTTACTAATTGAGGGGCAATATCCAAGGTGGAAAAAGACTCCTCAGAAAACACCTTCTCAGAGACAGGCTTGACATCAGTCAGTGGAATGGCTGGTATGTCAGGGTTTCCATAGAACAGTGATGATGTGTATCCATCCCTCCTGTCTTCAAATGCATTATCTTCCCGATTCTGTCTTGAAAAATGAGGTGCTGATGCCTGATCATCTTCTTTACTGTGTGGGTGAGTATTCCCAGTTGTCTGTCCTGAATCTGACCCTTTAGTCTGTTCATCATTCCTGAAACGTTTCATTGGTGGTGAACCTCCATGCTCTGCTCCATCCCTTTTTGTTTGTCTTGTCTGCTGTGACTGGAAGGGCTTTTTGTTCTGGAAACTGTTTGGTCTTGAGGCTGATGATCCCTTGTTAGCTGGGCTCCCTTCACCAAAACGGTTCTGCATTGGAGTATTGGGCTTTCCAGCTGAGGGATTACTCATGTTGCTATTTCCCCCTGTTCCTACACTCTTCTTCTCGGCAAGACCCTTTTCATTGTTCTGATGCTGTGTCTTTGGGATGGTGCTTGGATTCTTGTTTGGAGAAGCTTTTGCAGGGGGTCCAGTGGTGTGGTTCCCTCCTGCACTCTGAACCTTCTTCTGGGGATTGGGGTCTGCTTGTTTTGTAGGGACCTTGCTACCAGTTTTATTGGAAGGTGATTTAGCATTCTGCTTTTCAGTACTCGATTTTGCCAGCTCAAGAGTCTTTTTGAGAGAGGATCTCACAGCAAGAGCCTTTGAAAATACACGAGTCGGATTTTTGCCAGTTACTCTCTTTATGAAGACTGATGATCTGCCACTTCCAACTGATTTGCTGATGGTAGTTGTACTATCTTTTTTGCCAAAATCCTGAAAATAATTGAAGAAATTCCATAAAACAGATATAACATACAACCAAATATATTCACAAAATGAAAATAAACAAATAAATAAATAAATTTTATATATTTTTGGCAGCTCTCATCCGCCAACACCTCCAAGGATATATTTTTCCATGATAACTGGTTCTTTTCTCAAAAGCTGAGTCATTTTAAACAAAAACATATCAGTTGATTGTTTACCAGAGAAGGATGAAGGTCAAGAAACTACTACAAGCATTATATCTTTATATAAAACAACAGAAAATGTCATAAAATATCTCAGATTTCATCAACTTACCATTCTATAAACTCTCAATCACAAGTCTGATTGTATGCACTAAAACTGAACTAGCAGTGACACTTGAATCAGTTCCATCATGGCCAGCCAGTGAGTGTTTAAGCAAAATATCATGAATTCTTTATAAAACATCATTAAAACGTGAACCAACTCTAATAGATCTGCACCACCAACTGAAGTATGCTGCCCATACTGGAAGTACTACAACCAGGTCTGCATAGGATAACCACTAGAACTGAAATTTTTTAGAGTGCATTCTAGGTTCAGATAGTTGAGTCTGCCAGAATATACACATTACAGATTAAGTAGACCAAAGGGGAGATGGGGGTGGGATCCCAGTAAATTTGGAAATGACATGGTTAATATTCATCACACCAGTGTGTGCCTGATCACAATGATACTACAAATATTTCTTTTGTATTTTCCCCCTTAAAATTTCCCTGGTAACCTCCATGCTCTCTCCTAGCACTGGAGTCATGTTTGTGGGGTAATAGGGATATTTTGCTGAACAATTCCCACATGTATAAAGGAAAAATTTAGAAATGACAGCTAACACTTATTTCTGGTTGAAAACTATGTTTTCTGAGAGCTATTGTCATATTTCAACCAATCTAGCAAACATTTCCTTTGCAAATGAAGCACAGTTACAATAGTGACCCTGATAGCTGATAGCTGAGAGCTGTATGATATGTATCAGGGAAACTGCCAAGTAAAAGCAAATTACCTCAGTAAAACTTTCAATAATTTTAATTATTGTGAAGCACATTCATAGTAAATAGTGGGGCTTAGCCCCCGAACCCCTTTGATTTTCTATTACAAATCTTATTGGCTCTAACAGACTGGCTGCTAGTCTATTGTCATGTCACGCCAAGTCCACTGATACTTTTATTGTTGGATTGGGCATGCAAAAGATTTCTGAATAATTTCCATTGACACAACAATATTTCAGGCAAATCTACCACCAATCTTATAAGGTATTTGTCACTAAGAGTGATGCACCATCCATAGATAAAATCCCAGGGTATCATGTGAACCCAAAATCCAAACCTAAGCTTTCCTACGTTTTATTTATTTCCTAGACACAAGGGGGAAGCCCTGCTTGTAAATCCCTTTATTACCACAACACGCCAACTCACAGAAAACATGACATTTAGAACTCAGGCTGTGTGACGGTGTTGTCTCTGTGCAGTGATGTGCAGTGGATATTTTAATAATTTTGCGGTAAATATGGGGCTGGAGCAGCTGTATCTGCGCTGTTTCTCACTCAATTTCTTATGTTCTATAAGATGGCAGTGTCCATTTTCCTCTATCTCTGTGCGTTGTTCTCAGTAACATTTTCCAAAGCAGATAAAGCACAGCTATGACAATGACTGACAGGGTATAATGGGTAAGGTGTTTGAGGAGTGTAAAATAAGAGATCGAGGTAGATGACTTAACATTATTATCTGCATCCTAAAACACGGCTCCTGACGCAAATACTGCATCATACTTCCCGTGAAACATTTCCAAACAACTAAAGTACAAATGATACGCAAGCCCAGATGTACCCTAAAAAGATCATGAAATTTATTCAATTCTAGGCTAATTTCACAGCAACAAGATATAAAACAAGAGTCTCACCTTGAACAAGCTTCCCTTTTCTCTGATATTTAGTACTAATCCTGCTCCAACTGTAGTCATCTTCGCTATTTTAGTCTTATATTTCTTTTTTATTACGAGTCGCTCGCACTCTCGGCGAACATGCTTCTTCTGCTCACAACAGTAGACTTCTTGATTTTATATCCGCGTTGTGTTTTGGCGATTTACTAGATTAGGTGATCTAGATATGTTATTTAACACTTTTTTATATTATTTTTCCTTTAAATTAAAATTTAAAGGCTAAAAAGTTAGTATTTTTTGACCTATTAGTGGGATTTTCTGTAATACGGAGCTATTCTATATATAATTTTCTAGGTTACTTGATAAGGTTTTAAAAATATAGAGTTGCTGGGTTAAAAAGAAAAAGGAAATGAAGGGTATAAAAAAAACATTTCATGCTCAGTATCACTAGTTGTTTATGAAAACTATTAACAATGCTGAAAGATTTGTCAGAATTGCTGTTATCATTATATGTGCGATCACTGTGGTATGATGGTTAATTCACCCTCATTATTATTATTATTATTATTATTATTATTATTATCATTATTATTATTGTTGTTGTTGTTATAATTGTTGCTTTGATGATTATCATTATCATTGTTAGCTTCATTTCTACCTTTATCACCATCATTATTATCATTATCAAATCATCAGCATCCTTGCTGTCATTACTGTTATTATTATTATAGTTATAATGACTATTCTAATCATTATTATTATCACTATTATCGTCATTGTTATCATTATTATTATTGCTATCATTATTATCATTACCATCATCATTATAATATAAAGAATCTTCTTTTAACGGTAGGTTCATGTCTGAGCCGCCGTGGTCACAGCATGATACTTAATTGTAGTTTCCATATTGTGATGCTCTTGGAGTGAGTACGTGTTAGGGTCCCCAGTTCCTTTCCACGGAGAATGCCGGTGGTACCATTTTAGGTAATCATTCTCTCTATTTATCCGGGCTTGGGACCAGCACTTGACTTGGGCTGGCTTGGCCACCCAGTGGCTTGGTAGTCAATCAAGGTGAAGTTCCTTGCCCAAGGGAACAACGCGGTGGTCGGTGACTCGAACCCTCGAATTCAGATTGCCGTCGTGGCAGTGTTGAGTCCTACGCTCTAACCATTCGGCCACCGCGGCCCCATATAAAGAATAGTAACAATAATAATAATAATAATAATAATAATAATAATAATAATAATAATAATAATAATAATAATAATAATAATAATAATAATAATAATAATAATTATTATTATTATTGTTGTTATTATTATTATTATTATTATTATTATTATGATGGTGATGATGATGATGATGATGACGATGATTATTATTATCAACACTGTCATGTTTATTATCATTACGATTTTTTTCTTATCATTATGACCTTTATTATCATTATCATTATTATGCTTAACATCATTATCATTACTGTTATCATTATCATTATTACTACTACTACTATTATTATTATTATCATTATTATTATTATTATTATTATTATTATTATCATTATTATCACTATTATTATTGTATTACTACTACTATTATTATTATTATTATTATTGCTACGCCAGTGGGTCTTTGTCTCTGTGCGAAACATGTGTTAACATGAAAAGGATGACCTGGGCATGTGTTAACATGAAAAGGATCCTGGGCAAACATGACGCAGCTGGCTGTGAGCGGAGGAGCGGAGGAACAAGCCAGAAGACGCAGTTGGGTGCTGTTCCTGTGAGGACCTCGTGTGTGCCTTGTGACCTGATATACTTTGTGATGCCCTGTTATAAGCTGATATACTGGTTTTCCCCCTGTATTGTGCCTATAGAAAAGTGTACGGGTAAATAACTTGTGTAAATAAAGGAAAGACTGTCATTTTGTGTTTATTTCGTGCCATGCCTCGCCACTTGGCGTTTCCTCTGGTGGTGTTCTGGGCGTTTCCTCTGGTGGTGTTCTGGGACGCTGTGGTGCTCGGTGCCTCTAGGAGCTGTTCAGTGTTCACGACCCTGTGGATAACACGCCGTCTGCCTAGCCTGCCTTGTGTTGGTGACAGAGAGACCAGGCGACCGGCGTAACATTATTATTATTATTATTATGAATATCACTATTATCATCAGTGTTATCATTATTAATTCTAGAGCACTCGACAGATTGTTCATAGTGTTGTGTTAAGCTGAGTTGATGGAGATGGCTGATCTATGGAAGGAATCCCTTTTCAGCCCTGGGGTTATCGCACTGAAGGAAGGAAAGATATCTCACACTATACAGGGACATGATTTCCAATCTCACAAGGAAAATGGAACAACTAGAAGACATAATCAAAAGAGGATACAGATTTTTAGACTCAGAGCAATGTTAAAAGTCACAACAGAGGAACTGATGATTCATGTAAGAGGGGGGGAAAAGCTATTCTAGGGGCAGTTTTAAGCTATAACTGGACTTTTAATGATGCAATTAAAAAAAAAAGTTAAAAGTTGTGGCCTGGGGGAGGGGGGCTAGTCAGACCTTGAGGGAGGCAGAGTAGTTTGGAGAGGCAGCCCCCCCCCCCCCACCACCACTACTGACACCCCTGATCAAGAGCAACCTGGAATTGAATAATAAAACCCTCAATAATAAGTGTTCAAATGTCTTGTTTGACCTAATGCTATTGTAGAAATTAAACAAACTTTATTGATGATAATTTACTAGTTGTGTGGATGCAATTGTTTTTAAATCTTGTTACATATTTCCATTCAAGAGGTGGCGTATTTTCACACCATACCATACATCTATCCTAGTGGATGCTCTTCGCGTGAGGAACACTAGCAGCAGGAGGGCTTAAAGAATGCAAATACTATTGATGAGTATATTTGTCAAGCAATTCCTTAAGGTTCAAGATTCTCAAAGAAAAATGTATTTTGAATATCACAAGCGGAGATATCAAACATATACATCACATTTCTAAACAGTGTAGGATAAACGTAACCAAAAATCATCAATCATTAATTTTGCATTTACTAACACCTCCACTCAAATTACTTGCAGAGATAAAGGATCTTTTCATAGGGTAAATTGAACTGGAGTATTGTTCATATCAGCGATTTGCACTCTTTGGGTATACGATAATGTTATTAAAATCCTGACAACACTTGTAATCCTTCCTTCACTTTCTTGTGGTGGACATAACGTTACTTAATCAAATGAAAAGCTGTGGTGCTATACATACATACCAGCATAGTTTAGTTAGTCCATTATAATCTCCCGTTCTCTATTATGGACTGGAATTGCTCTAGTTAATGAAAAACAGATATGTGATCAACTTCACATTTTTCCCTTGCAGTGTAACACTCGATCTTGATATAACATACAGAAATCTCGTACGTTTTATTTGCCATATTATCCCTACTGTTCCTTGTCTTTTAAATTGTTAACGATTAGGAAATAATGTAACCTTATAAGGAGACATAATTTTTGTTATTTTGATTTCTACACTAATGCCTACTACATCATTCGTATTTTCGGTAATTTCATTTTATTTTATAGTATGACTTAGACTAAGTTGTACAGGAGATGATTGTTGGATTTTTTTTCCTGATAGTATCTTTTTCCGCATTGAACGTTTTGAGCATTAAAAAAACTACTTAAGAAAATGTTAACATATATGTATTTTTTTAATTGAAAAGTATTGTATGCGCGAGAACATGTATTGCGGTACCCCAACAAACTTTTTATGCTGATGTTATTTTATTTATTTTTTTTTTTGTATATATCAAATAATAACAAAAAAAGTTAAAGTTGTAAGTAGAGGCCAAATACTTGCAATTATTTCAAGACTTGTCGGGGGAGCATCGGCGCTGTCGGACGTACGAACACCCATCGGGTCAAAGTGTTGTACCCTTTGAACAAAACCAGCCGTCTGGCACACGGGGCGTCGCTTGGCACGACGGCTTCTTTATGTATAAGAAAAAGTATGATTATAATGGCCACTGAGATCTAAATGACTTACAGATGATGCCGCATCACATGCTAGAAATAAGGATCATAACTTAATTGTCCTAAAAACAAGGTTACTTGACATGATTCCAAATGCCTACCATGCTGTTGTTATTAAAGCTATTATTCACACAGTAGTGATGTTGATCATTATAAATGGTAAATGATAATACAATAATAATGATAATGCTAATATCAATGACAATGCGATGAGGGTAATTATGATAAAATATAGTAATTCATATTATACTTATTCTTTAATTCCTGCTATTTTCCAAGGAATCTCTTGATACCTGATGGGTATGAAAATGCAAATTGGTTTTAGAAAAAAAGCCACTTACTTATACTTATTATTTGCATTACTATAAAATTTTATAACAGTGGATTATATCATTGTATCACCATCATCATCATCATTATTATTACTTTCATTAACATTATCATTATTAGTTTTACCGTTATCACCGTTAACATTACCATCACATATCATTTATAGCATTTATTTGGAAAACAAAAGAAATAGTAATATTTTGTTGAGCTTAATTCGACGGATTGCTTGCTGCCCACCAAAATGTACAGCCTTCATTTCGTGGCCTAAAGTCGTGTATAGACAGACCGGCAAAACCTTCCTCTTGATTCTCTTTACGACACCTAATTTGAAGCTGTGCCAAACGTTTGGCTTCACCCCAATCCCGGGAATCTACATCAGTTTACAGTTAGCTTTTCATTTTTTCTATTTTGTATACACTATTACACACTTCTTGGTACCACCTATATATCAACGCTGCCTATGATGTTAATTACACTTCGTTTTATTGATGCTTTTGAGCTTAGTAATAAACATTATACTTTTTTGTATACTTTTATACCTTTTTCTTATGCGTTTCATTATGCAATATCTTTAAAATACTCCCTAAATGGCCTAATGAAGAGTTACAAAATAAAATGCGGAAAGTTTGTCATTTTACCCATTTAGTGATGTTGATGAGCCGAATAATCAGGTTGGCATGCCTGTGTGGGCGGAGCTTAATTTTGATATCACTTGAAATTAGGAAACAATAAATTTGAAATAACTGCAAGAAATTGCAGATGTGGACGCTGCAGATAAATCAGAAAATGTAAATCAAATGAAATAAACTTAACGAAAGAAGCGACATTTCAACCGTGCCCCTAATCTACACAGAGAATATTTCATTGTCACCTGTATACTCACGGTGGAATGGGTAACGAAACGCCCATGTTATACCACTTTAATAATATGATAATGCTTTGGTCTGGATCTGCGATTTCATTAGAATGAATGAGAGGGACAAGCTCCCTCGCTTGTTGGTTATATACGTTTTATGCTGTTTTACTAGTCTTTAGAGTATTTAACTTCATGCTCATCGATACCCTAGTACAGAGATCATATTTATATAGACAATTCAAATGCACTTGATTACTGCAACTAATAAGATATATAACCAAGGTATGAGTATGACATATGACTATATATACCTAAAGAGTACCATACCATACCAGTTACGTGTATGGTACATCTCGGTGTATCAAAGGTCTGTTTTGAGTCCCCGTCATAGTTCTATCCTTGTGACAGTAAGTTTAGATTTGTTTGTGTAAAAACAGTCTGGGCTTCGTATCATAGTATTTTTTCGCCTCCAAGAATATCAAGAGCATCTTATCACATATATACATTTTTTTATAGTTTATACTTCATATTAGCATTGCCTTAGTCTTATTTTCTTGATTGATGTCATCCTAAATTTAACACTACTCATCTGTATTATAAAAAAAAAATTGTCATTGTCTTATTGGTTGATGTATGACTATTCTTTTGTCTTACTATTGTTATACATGACAAAGGTTATTTTTTCGTTTTACTATTTCTCTCCCTCCCACCTCTCTTTCTCTCTCTTCTCCTCTCCCTCTGTCTGCCTCTCTCCCTCCATCTGTCTGTTTCTATCCCTTCTCCTATTTTTTTTCCCTCCACTCCTCTCTCTCTCTCTCTCTCTCTCTCTCTCTCTCTCTCTCTCTCTCTCTCTCTCTCTCTCTCTCTCTCTCTCTCTCTCTCTCTCTCTCTTCCTCTCCCCCATTTATTTCATGCTTCTTTATGGCTCTGCTTTCGTTTGTTTCTCGTGGAGACATTAATATATGCCGAACATACGAAAATCATGCTCGTGCACGTGTAGTGTAAACATCTGTGCTTTCATAAATATGTTGTTGGAAACAGAAACTTACTATGTCTTACTATGATCTACTGAACAATAAAACAATTTTTTTTCAGAATAATGCAGTCTTTGTGATCCCATTGTCAATTCTGCGCATACTTATTAATTTTACTGGATGTCTTAAAACAAATGCGCATTTTAGCTATTAATGGCATAATGCAAAAGTTAATGTTTCCTCTCCTTTCCCCATTAGATAAAATGACAACAACAAAGCTCCACTCAAGAAGAGCCCTCAGCTATTGTATGCATGGACAACAAGTCAGTGACAATGCCAAATTGTATTAATATCACCTTAATGAAATATAGATTCTCTTTTCGTATAAACTATTTTTTTTTATTATACATATTGCAGTATCAAGATTTGATTATTATTTCATCAAGTGACCAAAACTCTGTCCTGTCAATAAAAGATTTTGTACTAAAAATATATTCTGACCCCTGTATGTTTAGATTGTAATACAGCACAAAGGTGTACTGTACATATCTAAAATATACTATCACTCTGCCTGTGAAAGTAAACAGTTTCAAGAGTAAGGTGTTCATACATTATTCGGGCTTTTGTCGTTCCATGTTTAATTATCAAAATATGTATTAGATTGAAACTGCTTTATCTACTGATAATATTAATTTTATGATGCTACAACTAAGCAAATCATATGCAAACAGCAGCTGGACCCTATTCCGTCAAAATTTTCCTATATGTTCTGCTCATGTCAGTTCAGTTTTCAGTTACCATCTTCATTTCCTCACTGCAAAATAAATACTGTTGTAACATATGCACAGAACATTCTTTAATTATTTTGGTTGATGTTGCATTTGCTTCTAGTTTATTGATGGACTGAAGTGTTTAGGGAATGTTTTCAAACAACAACAACATAT
>NC_051411.1:10638777-10641277 GCF_015228065.2 Penaeus monodon
ATGACACTAGGGATGTGAGAAGAAGCGATGCCTGGCTGGCAGGGGGACGGGGAGAGGGGGCACGTGTGGTCCCTGGCTGCCTTGGGCAAGAGGAGGCTCACGTAGCTGCTCTGGACTGGTTTGTGCTTGGCCAGCTCCTCCACCGCCTCCTCCACACTGAACCATTTGCGTTTCCGCCCTGGTGAATGGAAATTCTCATTAGAATATCAAACTGTTACTCATACACTTAATATGTTGACATTGCCTTTATATAAAAGAGAAAAAGAGAAAATTTGTCTGATTCTTCAATTATTTCTCATTATCTATATAACATTTTCACCATTCATTTCATATCCAGTTTTGAGTAAAATCACTAAGATCTATAAAATTCTTTAACTATAGAAAATTTTATATCCACAATTCCTAGCTGGACTGTGCCTCTCCCCTTTATCTAAGACCCCTTCTCCATTAACTCCTAATGGATTATGTACATCTATCAATATGCAAAATATATTTTCCATGGAGTCCTTAATCCCTCTGATCATATGGAAGACATCAAAAACTTGCAACATGTTCCATATGCCACTTATGACATCAAACATGTTCCAGATATGAAAGCTAGATTTATGTTTTTATTTTGTTGTGAATAAGTCATAGTATGCTTAAACAAAATGTGGCCTTCATAAATATAATTATTATCACAATGGTATGCTTCAATGCAGTTGTGATTCTGCACCTGTGTCATGCACTGTGGGAATTACAATTGTGTGACTGACATTCTCTGAGGATTCTAAACTTTCCAAACTATTGGAACAAAGTATTAAAGGCAAAAAAGTAATTCACATGTTTCATCTACATTAAATTTTTTCATATCAAAGAAAATACACCAGTATAGTCATGATAATATTTTAGTAGATTGTACTGTTACATGGAATATGTATTTTTATCAATACAATCTCTCTCAGGAAATTTAAGGACAACAAGTTTTATGTTAAGACATGGCATTTTGTTTTACACAGGGAATACCAATCAATAGGATGAATAAACTTCTAAAGATACTGGTGTTAAAGAAAATAGCTTGATGTATTCTCTAAGAAGAAGAAGAAGAAGAAGAAGAAGAAGAAGAAGAAGAAGAAGAAGAAGAAGAAGAAGAAAACAGAAAAGTGAGAGACTGACTTACCAAACACCTTAGACTCATCCCATTCCTCCATTTCTTCTGTGACCACAAGAACGTATACACTTGTCCGATGACGCCGCTCAGAGTTCTGAAAATTTGACATTCTTGAAACCAGATTTCAAAATATATAAAGCAGGGATTCTTAACAATGGCCCATAGTGCACTTGAATAAATTAACTAAATATTTTTCTTTCTTTGATCCTAAACATTTAGTTGGACAGTTTACATGCGCAGTGGTTGTTGGCTGCCCTCTTTCTTATGAGAATAAAATGTCCTTTTCAGTCATGACTGCCACATGATTTCTGACCCTAAAAACATTATCATTAATGTTAACCTAGTCTTCTTGTGTCCTTGTGTTCGTGTGGCTCCCCAGGCTTCAAAGCTCAGTTCAGTCATATTTTAAAATTAATAAAGCATTTCAAATTACTACCTTAAACCTTGTGCAAAACTTCACTGTTGATTACTAATAAAAACATGTGTAGTAGAACAGGGGTACCAAACTCACAGGTCAAATGTGGCCCTCAGGATGAATGGCCCAAGGAGTGACAAGAATACTTATTAGCATGTAAAATTAAAGACAATTATCTCAAAGAAGCCAATTATGTGCCTCTAATGGCCCCTAAAATGATAGCTGAATTGAAAACTGTTCCTTGAAGAGTTTTGAGTTTCAAACTTCTGGTGTAGAAAAATGCTAGTGAATTTATGTTTTACCTTTAATAATGGTTCCAATTTATTTTAAATTTCTTTGCTTTGTTTTACTAATGTTCTTTCTTGGGTACATTTACTTTCCTTAGTGTGTGCTACAAAAGTGGCACTGTACTGTTTCTTCATTACTGACATTACCTTCCTAATTATAAAACAAAGAAGACTTTGTTCATTTAGAAAACAGATTTTGTTTGCTGACCCTAAATGTTTGAAATATTTGATGTAGCAATTATACTGAAGACTGGAGACTACTGATATAAACAAAGGAAAAACTTCAAAATCAATAATAATCAGACATGTGTGACCTGCAAGCACACACGCAAATGTACACACAAAACATTTCCAATGTTTAAATATATCAATATAGTACTGTATATCTAATATACCATCACTGTCATACTATCACAATACTGTTACACCAATAACATTTATAAATTATTTCAAGAACTAACAGTAAACACACGTTTTATAGTTTAATCTATACGTGTTCTATTTACATGCAGAACCTTCTATTTTCATAATGGTAACAAATTCTGAACACCAATGGTCTGCTGCAATTCTCATTACACAAATACCCTGGCAGACAAACAAACACACTTTTTGCTCCTGCAACTTATCTAAGGCAGGGTACAAGTAGCC
>NC_051411.1:10691277-10693777 GCF_015228065.2 Penaeus monodon
CAAACTTAGCAAAAAGTTAAAAGAGAAAAAAAGAAAAAAGACACCCATAGCAACCAAATAGCAGTGAACCTGGCCATGAGGAGGAGGTGGAAGGTCAAAACGAAACCTCACATTCCTGGATGAAATGCACTCGAAGATGTTGCATGGGTCAAGTGCATGTGGAAGCGCTTGTCATGCACGGATCTCATCCTTTCCTTCACCTTGCATCGCCAGACTATTTTTTTCAACGTTTGCAAACAGTTCAGATGTTGCAGGTGAGTGTTGGTTCTTCATTTTAAATTTTAAAAGAGAGAGAGAGAGACGGTGTGTGGTCTTTCCAGAGGGAAAAGTAAAAATCCTTTATTTTTGTTAATTTATTTTTGTTATTGTTATTCTTGTTATTAGTACTATTACTGTTATTATTATTGTTGTTATATTATCATTACTCTTATCATTGTCATTATAAGTTGTTAATTTTTGCCTTTTGATTTCCAAAAATGTTTTTCTCTGGACTTTTCTTGAATGAATAATGATTAACGAAAAAATATATAAAATAGACAACATATCGTTTCATCTGAGATATATACGCTTTGCAAATAAATCGTGCAAGTCATACTCAGACCATCTTTCGAAATTTACATGAAATTACTATTAACTCCGTCATAGAAAAAAAAATACCTTGAAAACTTTCCCGCAATAAGCTTGCTGTACAATTATATTGCGAAAGCATTAGTATGCGGGTAAGTGAACATGGCAGTAGATATATTAGACGCCCACACATACAAATAAGCATATATATATATATATAATATATATATATATATATATATATAATATATATATATATATAATATATATATACAACTACATACATACACACAACACACAAAACACACACAACACACACACACACAACACACACAACACACACACACAACATTATATAATATAATATATATATATATATATATATATAATATAATATATATATATATATATATATATATACATATATATATATATATACAAATACTGATATATATAATAATATTAATATATATATATATATATTATATATATATATATATATATAACACAAAAATACTGCATATATAATAATATATATATATATATATATATATATATATATATATATATATATATATATAATAAAATTGATATATATATATGTGTTTGGGTTGTGTTGTGTGTGTGTGTGTTGTATTATATATATAAAGGTGGCATAGCTCAGTAGTAGAGGTCCTCAAGCTGCGCCTGGTCGCCCTCTCAGCCAACTCAGCTGTGAGTTAGTAATACGCTGACGTCAGCATGTTGGGGTCAGAGTCGGAGCGGAGAGGATCGGACCACCACATCGCAACATCCCGCGGCTTAGCAAGCGATGGGTCTCAACTTTTACTTTCATTATATAATATATATATATATAATATATATATTATATATATATATTTATATATATATATATGCTAAATCAATTTCCACCGAGTGCCCATGGGAAGTGTGTGTAAAACTTCGCTATCATTACTCAAGTATGAGTAGATAGGTAATGTCTATGGAGCTAGTGAGATCCTAGTTACACATTCCTTTTAGTGGGTCGTGTGGAATGGTTGGTTTAGCACTGGCCTCCGGTGTCATACCCGGAGTGACCTAGGTTCGAGTCCTGGTCAGAGAGGGTTGTTATTTACATATACCTATATACATACACATGCATATATATACATAAATAGATAAACACACACACACACACATATGTATGTGAATATATGTGTGTGTGTGTGTGTGTGTGTGTGTGTGTGTGTGTGTGTGTGTGTGTGTGTGTGTGTATCTATATATGTATGTATGTATGTGTATACTTATTCGTCTTTATTATGCATTTATAAATAGGTATTTTCATCTGCACAAGCATGTTATCTGTCCTTCATTCTGAAACAATATATCTGTGTCCAATATGAGAGGACTGTTGATGATGGTGATAATGATGGTGATAATGATGATAACAATATCAACAACGATACACGATTATGATAATTATTTAAATGTAATATTGATTACGTAATGATAACGAAAATACATATATTGGTAAAAGAAATGAATATAAGAATATTACTGAACCATATTCATGTTAACAAAAGTATAAAAGGTATGACTGAGAATAAATGTACAAGAGAAGTCTCGATTATATCTATCATAAATACATACATCAAATAAATTACAGAGTTTATATATATCAGACATAAGCAGACGAAACACCTGGCGACTGTGGCCTCCCTCTTGGGCCGCGATTCCAGCACCAAGATGAGCGAACATCGAGCTAACGTCCGTCACCACAGGACCTCCAACGCCATGGTGGTACATGCAGATGAAGCTGGACATCTGCCGAACTGGAAAGAAGCAAAAGTAATCCTTTGAGGATTGAACGAATAAAAAAGAAAAATTATGGAACCTGCATATATCGCGACGGAAAAAATGTTAATCACAGCATCTGGCACATTCAAGTTATCCG
>NC_051411.1:10698777-10701277 GCF_015228065.2 Penaeus monodon
AAAGGCAATGTTATTTCCAGATTGGAAAAACATTCCCAGCTTATGCAATATATTAATAGAATGCAAGAGAAAGCTTTCAATAACATCACGATTAGGTTTCAGATTCAAAGTACAAACTTCCTGATTCTTTAAACTAAAGTGACTTCAAAACTGTGTGGAAATTTGTTGTCATGACCCTCGTTAGCAACATCCTGAAAAAACTACCCCACCTGTGCCCCGCGATCACACACGAGAAAGAGCTCCCGGAGAAAACCGCGAATATAAATTGATATTACGAATATCTCATTTTTGTTTGACACCTTTATTTCGGCTGTCTATAATATTTATAGGCTATTTGAAGCCATTTATTTATATTTATTTATACTGACACCGATACATGCCAGTATGATATAATACTAGCGTATATATATATATATATATATATATATATATATATATATATATTATATATAGTATATATATATATATATATATATATTTAGCAAATGCCATTACACAGATACCCGCTTTTTCATGTAAAACAGCAGATTTACTGATAATCGCACTGACTCATGCGCCATGCAGTGTCTTGCGTCTTCTGTGCAAGTACTGTGGATTTAGATTAATTTTAATCCGGAATTAATTTTTATGACGTGTACAGAAGATGCCTTAATTGATAAGTGACAAAGTATTATACCATGTTATAAATTACCTGCGAATTTATAGCCTCTTAATTCGTGGTTCACTAAGAGTAGTTGGAAAATCAGGGGTGCCAACAGTTTCCTAGCGTTAACAACAATATTTCAAAAAATTTCGTTGTTTGTGTCTGAATGTTAACGATAGTTTTCCGTGTAGCTGTACATGCCCTATTGCTCGGCCACGTACTAACGCCTTGCCCTCGAGGCGCCTTAGATTGGCATCAAAGGATGACCCAACTTTGGCTGGTCCTGATTGGCTTTGCATCTCGCGTGCGTTGTCCTTGGTCCATCTTCGTGTCTACTCGCCCTTGTCTTCTTCCTGGTCCTAGGTGTAAATCATCCGTCCTCGAACTGAAGGGTCAGACGAGGTCGGATGTAACCGTCATCTAGGCCCTCGCTGGTGTGATGGTTCCGAACTGACTTAGAGCCACATGTTAAACAGCCACGTACGTGGTCTATTGGTTTAATGGCTTACACGAATCGTGTTTAAGTATGTCACACACACATATATATGTACACACACACACACACACACGTGTGTGTGTATATACATACATACATACATACATATATATATATATATATATATATATATATATATATATATATATAATAGATAGATATATAGATATATATGACACAAACACAGTAATGTGTACACAAAAAGGAAAACAGCCATAGAAATAATAAACCGTGACGTTTCGAACTCTTCACGAGTTTCTCTTCAGACAAACAATAAACCGAACTGGATCCATTTCGGTTTATTATTCGTCTGAAGAGGAACTCGTGAAGAGTTCGAAACGTCACGGTTTATTTTCATTTCTTGCTGTGGCTGTTTTCCTTTTCATATATATATATATATATATATATATATATATATATATATATATATAAATATATATATATATAAATGTATATCATATATAAATATATATATATATATATATATATTATATATATATATATATATATATAACGGCCACAATCAGTCAATGCCGATTTTGTCATTTTTGACTCTGTTCTGTTTGGGCGAAAAAATGTGAGGATAGTCCTTCGCGCTACGCCAATTGAGCATTGTGACTTATAACTGGTAACTACCACCCTCCGTGTTCTGTCGAGGCTGTGCAGTGTTGCTGGAGTGTTCTCTCCAGTGGTGTGAAACAGCTCACCTTCACAGAAAGCATGTAGGGTCAATGCCTGGGCGAAAGAATCGAGGAGTAAGCTGTTGCCCATGCAGCAGGCTCCCTCTCTCCACGCAGCTGATGGATCCAAAGAAGCGGCAATGACTGATACAATTTGGCACCAGCGGCGTTGTAGTGAACTCAATATAATTTTAAGTGCAAAAAATTAAATATCACCATATGCCTTAAGAAGCATCCCTTGCTGTTTGCGAGTCACCTCAGGGTAAACGACCTTGTTTCACCCTTCCCGTCAGGTATCAGTAATTAAGGCGAGATAAATCTTTTAATGATTTTAATTTTATTTTATCTGCTCAACTTTTAGTGTGAAAATAATTTTATCTGTCTTTTCATGTTGTCCTTTTTACATCTATTATTCATGTTTAATGTTTTAATCCCTTGCAATCATGGTGAACCCCCCAAACCACACGAGTATTGTTAAAAGCTTATCAGACCATACTTACTATTATTCTTTTTTTTTTTTTACTTTTTTAATAATTTTTTTAAACCTCCGCTGGCCTGACCCGATGTGCAGGGGTCACACAAACACTGAAGGACACTTGCCGGACATCTCCCTAGCTCTTTAGACTTAAAATGTGCAGGCAATGCTCCTCTAAGCCAGAGATCCGAGGACGGAAGACTGCA
>NC_051411.1:10728777-10738777 GCF_015228065.2 Penaeus monodon
AAATCACACCTACACACATATACGCTTGCATCGCGCACAGGGACACACAAAAGGGCATAAAACACATAGACACAACCAAACACACACGCATAAACGCACGAACAGATGTACATTACAGTACGACCACCTCAATCTGAAAAAATATGTATTACTGTAAATAAATAACATCATGAATGCCTTTTCCTGATAACATCACGCCGGCACGCTCTTTCCTACCAAGAGCCTGGCCCCCGTCCGATCAAGTTAACATTATACCGAGAGCTCAAGACCTGACCTCTGCTGCATCACACTCATTATTATACAAGCCAGAGAGAGAGAGAGAGAGAGAGAGAGAGAGAGAGAGAACAGGTAGTTTTTTTTTCTATCTCACATAAGAAATCAGTATCTATAATAACTCTTTACAAACAGATACAAACGATAACACACAAATACACTCCAAATCACACACACACACACATACACGCATACACAGAGACTACACTCACACACAAACACGCATGCACACACGTACACACAATTCTTACCTCGCCTTGCCTCCTGGACCCCGCAAGAACCTGACCCCGCCAAGTGGCTCGGGTATAAAAGGGGGCCAGCCTCGCCTCCCTTCATCAGTCATCTCGGAAGCTGGGCAGAGAAAGGAACACGTAAGGTAACTGCGCCTGTGGAGAGAGGGAGAGAGTCTATACATGCGTTGATGCAAACATATATATATATATATAATATATATATATATATATATATATATATATATATATATATATATATATATATATATATATTGAACTTACGTACTGAATCCTAATTTCGTTTCTTTTCTTATTTTCTTGCGGTTAATTCTACACTTTGGTCTTGGCATTACGTGTCTCTTGAGGATTTAGTGCTTTTAAAACATGTGTGGGGCTTCGTAAAGAGTGTAACTATGTTGCGATCGAGTGACAGCTGATTTGCTGTCTTTCCTCCTTTTCGTAGGTAGGCTAGTAAGGGTTAAATGGCTTAGTACTAGTAGATAAATGAGAAACTAGTGGATAGTGAGTACTGGAGAAGGGTTCCTATTTCTCTCTCTCTCTCTCTCTCTCTCTCTCTCTCTCTCTCTCTCTCTCTCTCTCTCTCTCTCTCTCTCTCTCTTTCCATTCATTTAGGTTTATCATTTAAATTCATTAATTTTTTGTGTACTCTCCGTTCTTTGAAATAATTAAAGTATGATGCCAAGAGGAACCATAATGATAAAGATGATGATAATAAAAGAGGCTAATGATATCGATGAAAGTAAAAAAAATAAATAAATAAATAAATAAAATAATGTAAGTAACCCAACTGCATGAAAATCGGGCAATTGCACTTGGCATTTGCTCTATGACATTGCAAACCTCAGCGAATCTTCTTTTTGCATTTCTCGTTTGACTTTAGAGTTCAGGGTCGTTAGTAGGACGAGAGATTGTACACACACACACACACACACACACACACACACACACACACACACACACACACACACACACACACACACACACACACATATTTATGCGGAATCATAAATGGCGACATACAAAGCACTCATGCCTAAAAAAAAAATCATAGCAATGAAGATAAATAACAATAGCGGCCTTATTAATATGATAAAAAAAATAATCTGGCGACAACTTCAAATCTAAACGAGACGAAACACAAAACGCTTTTTTTCTTCAAAATTCTTGCAATGAAAAAAAAAAGAGCGATCATTATTCCTCATTTTCTCTCGAGTCAAAAGGGTAGGTGGGAGGGGAAACCATAGAGAAAAATAAAAGGTAATAATCCCTTCGAGTTTTCATTATTTGTTATCGTTTTAATCTCGGGAAGAGAAGGGTGCGATTTTACTGGTTCTCTTATCTTTAGGAAAAAGGGGTGGGGGGGTCGTGCAGTTTGAGTGCATGACTCGAGTAAGGAAACGGTCGTCATGAGAGCTGTGCATGAGAAAGGTCATTGGCTTGGTAGGGTGTGAGGAAAGTAATGACCTAATCTCCTTTTTTTTTCTTCTTCGTCAAATGTTATGTAGTGGCCGGCCGAGCTACCTTAATAGTTTCTGTAAAATTGTATTAGGTACGTGAACAAACACAGACACACACACACACAGACACGCACACACACACACAAATACACTCACACTCACACACACACACACACACACACACACACACACACACACACACACACACACACACACACACACACACACACTCTACTCACACAGACACACATTCAATATTATAAACGGTGAAATGGACATCACGCATTCGGAAACCCTTCACCAAAAAAAGGAGCCGAAACAAGACCATTTACCTCGTTAAAAGACACATACAACCCTCTATAAAACAGACATACATTTTCTCTTCCGTTTCAAGGTATAAACAACAATCTGATACACTTACTGACGCCCTTTTTTCTCACACTCTCTTGCGAAGATGTGTCGCGTCGCAGCCTTGTTCGTGACGGTGGTGCTGGCAGTGGCTTCGGCTGCACCCGATGCCGGCTACGTCATCCCCACCCCCCCTACCCCCCCTTGCAACCCGAAGACCGAGTACATCACCAAGTACAAGGAGAAGGTGCAGCAGGTACGTCGCGAGAGCCGAGTTATGGATATTGTGTAAGGTGTTTCGTTGTTCATGGGATTAGTGATTTTTTACAATAATTTTTTTTAAAGTTCTATTTTTATTGTACTGTTGTTACTATTATTGTTATTATTATTTTTACTCTCTTGTACGTAATAACATTGAGTCCTTCTCTTTTAGGTCCCTGTGAAGCACACCGTGTTCAAGACCAACCTGGTGCCCACCACTGTCCTCCAGACCGACTACTCCGAGGTGCACAGCGTGTTGGTGAAGCCTCACTTCGTCCCGCAGTACATTACCACCACCAGGACCATCCAGCAGGTCCAGAGGGTGACCAAGCACGACAGGCTGACCAGCACCCTCCTCAAGACCAACGTCGTGACCAAGCATGAGGTGAAGCCCACCGTCGTGCGTGAGACCGTCTTCGACACCGTGGTCAAGGTCCAGCCGCAGGTGAGCACCGTCACTAAGGTGCAGACGGTCCCTCAGTACGTCCCCACCACCGTGGTCGACTACAGGGTCATCACCAGCACCAAGGCCATTCCCAAGATCATCACCCAAGTGTCCACCTACATCGACTACGTGACTGTGTGTCCACGACGAGGGTACTAAAGCATGAACGAGCGGAAGTGTCCCCGACTGCCATGCTATAAAGAAAACTAAAAAATTACGTCGTGATTTCTGCATTTTCTGTATGCTTTCGAGGACTTGTACAGGCATGCACAAAGGCACGGCTTTTTAATTTTATTTATTTATGCAGTGGAATACTTGTAACAATAAAATACACGTAAATTATCAATAAAAAGACGTCTTTCAAAAACCCGATTTAAATCATCCGCAATCGAGAGAAATCTAAACTCATAATACTAAAGGTCTATCAATCCAGGTCAGAATAAACTGGATTTTTTCTGATATTCAGCAACATTCTCTTATTCTGGGTTAACTACAACATTCCCAAATGAACCCCGCATTTCATATTTCAAAGGATCAATTGCAAATTATTTAGTATACATTATCAGTACACTATTTCCAGTTGTCTTTCTAATGTAGCCAGAAAATCGTACACCTCTAGATAATAATTCTCCATTCAAAACCTGTTCATTCCGCACATTCACAATGTTCATAAGTTTGAGATACATTATCAAAAATAAGACAATATTTACTCACCGTATACGATAATCTTATTATAGAAATCCCATGATAAATTTATTATTTTGAATTTTCAGATCTCAATTCATGTTTTGATCTGGAAAATCCAAATATATATTCAGATGCCTATTATGATATTTTTACAACCAACACTGCAGCATCATGGTTTTCGACATGAATCTATGCCTAAATATCTCGAAATATTCGAAAATATTGTCTATCTTATTCGCACACAGATTTTCACAAGATCTATTTTGATCACGATATCCACAAACTCCCATGAATCTTCTCGCATATCTTCAAATATAAGCAACGTTTACGCGAAACTGTTATTTCTCTCGCGGATCCCCGACACATTTACGCCATATAGGATAAATAAGCTTATCTTAGCAATTGCTCCAGAAGACGAGCAACAATTTTACCAGCAATGCGGCAAATGATGTGACGTCACAGCCCAGATACCGGCGATGAATACGCAATGTTTACCTTTTGTATCGCGTTTAAAAGAAATATATAATTATAATATAGATAAAGAGTTTTGTGAAATTTACCTGGACCTCACATGTTGCAAGGAATGTTTACTTAAGTATGTTGCTGTACAAATTGTGTATGGAATTGCAGTATAAGTAATATGCAGTATAAGTAATAATTTTATTCAATATAACAGAACTGCGTATTTTGTTATGGCTGTCTGAGACAAGCTATGTATAGTGAAATTACTGAATGACCCTATTCTGAAACACACCACTTGGCTATTTGTTTTTCACATAGCACAATGAAATTCCCGAATTACACTGTCTGTACTATATATCATTATTCCTAGTGGATGTGACGTGAAATTCGCTACTGATTTTAGTAATTTACTATGTATCATATATCTTTTATTTTGTATAATTTTCTCATAAGTAAATATTGCAAATGGTCAATCAGCTTCTGGGAAATTAATTTTCAAAATATGATATGTTTCATACAGAATATCAATACTGCCATAATTATTCTACATGAGATCCTAATTAGAAATAGTTACATTCAGTAGTCTGTGTATTAGTAATAGAATACCGGAATTATCTGCAATTTTGATTATGACGTCACACCGACATACTCCCTCGACCATCGGCAACCTGCGACTGTGGATATTGCGGTCAAAATTGGGAGGGCCTTTACAATAGGTTACACAAAGGGGATCTTACGAGATTGCTCAGTGAGTGCAGCTAACAGATGCACCAACTCTTGTGTCTAGGGATAAACTCCATTACACACACACACACACACACACGCACACACACACACACACACACACACACACACACACACACACACACACACACACACACACACATTGTGCGTATATATTTATCTATCTATTTATCTACCTATATGTGAGTACCTAGGTAACAGTTAAAACACTGACAGTAGGGCATTAGGTGATTCAATCAAGTTCAACCAGGTTGGAGTTGCCTGTAGATTTGGCGAGGACTAAAACTATATAAAGTTTATAACGTGAAAATAGAGGTCCAATAAAACTTGAAAATATTAACATTCTTTAACCAGTAACATGTACAAACGAATAATTCACATGAATGCACTACATAGTAAATTCGAACAGGTTACCAAAATCTAGAGGCCCTTCGATATGCAAGGCCCTGAGCTGAAGCTTATTTCGCTTTTACAGAAATCCGGTCCTGAACGAACCTGTATAGATCAGTAACATATTGACATCTTTGGGTTGATGATGATTTCAGTCAGTTCTGATTCAGTACTGTAGAGGCCGCGGTCGCCGAGTGGTAAGAGCATCGAACTCAAGACTGTCACGACGGCAATCTGAGTTCAAGGGTTCGAGTCACCGGCCGACGCGTTGTTCCCTTGGGCAAGGAACTTCACCTCGATTGCCTACCTAGCCCCTGGGTGGGCAAGCCAGCCCAAGTCAGTGATGGTCCCAGACCCGGGTAAATAGAGAAGGTGACTCGATAAAAACACCGGGCGGTAGGCAACGGCAAATCACCGCTCTAAAACTGCCAAGAAAATCATGGAAATCCATGATCGCCAACGTCCTTGTGGGACAGGGCACTTGAAAAAAAACAAAAAAACTGGAGCAATCTTATACCAGTGTAACTGTGCAACCAGAGTTCCTACTAATCTGGCTGAATTCAAGCTCATGGCTGGACCTTTAACTCTTCACGACAACCTGTCTCAGAGAAAACTTAAAAATGAAATGTTTCTCCAGTAACTTGTGGGACGTGTCACCAGACTTCATGAAATTTCTCGCAAACATCTATGACAGCGACACTTTGCTAAATAAAAAAAATACCCCACATCTTTTTACCCAACATCTTACATCTTCCTTGAATTCGACGTGCAACTTCCTCATTCATTTCTCCATCCTCGGCCATGGTCGAGCCTAGATGTGTAAAATATCTCCACTTTTTAAAGTTATTTTCCCTTGTTATCTTACCTCTTAACCTTTCTCCTCACAAAAGCTTAAATGCATGTATTTATTTCTTTTTTATTTTCTTTCCACTGTATTCAAAATTTCTCCTTCGGTTTCCCATCTTTGTCAACAAATAGCATAGACCAAGGGATTTGATCTTCGACTCCCTGAGAGACAGCAAGAGTAATCAGTACAAACAAATATGGGTTCAGGGAGGATACATCATGCAGGGGAGAGGAGGATGAGAGAGAGAGAGAGAGAGAGAGAGAGAGAGAGAGAGAGAGAGAGAGAGAGAGAGAGAGAGAGAGAGAGAGAGAGAGAGAGTCTCTGGACAAGTCACTCATGCTGTTATGTTATTGTTGATATTTGAGCATACTCTGTGAAGAGATGTTCGATAGGTTTTTCGTAATTCGCCTTATACCTGGCAGTGCATTCTATAACTAATCATCGTTTATGACGAGCAATTATGTCTACGAAAGACGGCTTTCATTTTTGGACCCACCTACTTCATATAGCAAAGATATTTATGACCATGCACGCACAGACAAACAAACGACAGAGATGTCATGGGTCTAGCAAAGAAACTCTGAGAACTTTACATGTGAAATTAGACCATCATTTTTACACCTCATGTAACAACAGCAAGATGACAATAAGAGTGGGTTTTATACTCCACATACACTTTTGATAGGCTACAGAAATGCATCCCTGTATCTGAAAATCCTGTCATGGAAAAGTGGGCTCGATAATGATCATTTAAGGATAATTTCAAGCACTAGATTCTGGAGACGAGGATGCTATGCAGTATGTGCACTAGAACCAGACGATCCATATGCCTTTCAATGCATGCTTTGGTGAATTTACAGTTCTTCTCCCAGTGAAGTGGGGAAATGCCTTTGCAAAAAAATTGACAACCAGATGCAAAAGATTGATAAACTTTTGCAGAAACGTGGCTAGTTCACCGTTAACAATACCTTGAAAAAAGGCAGAATCTCTCTCTTTCTCCCTCTATGTGTGTGTGTGTGTGTGTGTGTGTGTGTTAATATAACAAAAACAGGTAATGAAGTCGATGGGATTATGAAATGACAGTCAAGTCTACAAAGAGCTGGTGTTCTTGAGCAGGATTTTAAGCACGATTTAAGAACACTGCCAAAGTATCAGAGAGCACTATGGTGCTCATGATCACCAAGTTGGGAACCTCTGTATCAAAGGTTAACAGACAGATAACTGCCTAGGGTAACCTTTCCATTTACAGGGATGCGATTCAGTTTTATGAATTCTGTATTCTGGCCAAGTTCAAGATTCAACCCCCGAATCCTTCTCAGACAAATGAATTCTGTAAAGAGTCCCATTAGTGGTCAGATGCACCCCAATGCCATGCACGAGACGGGGGGAGGGAAGGGAGATCATAGACAGCATTCCAGTTATAGACATACAGGTCTTCTACATTAAATTCGCAATTTGCTTAGAGGTATACTAATGAACTGTTATAAAAGCAACTACTGTCGTGCTTTTCATTATCCCAATCAGCATATCAACCAGGCAGGCTGCAGTTCAGTAGATAATCAATATAATTCAGCTTAATAAAGCCACCGTTGAATTTACCAAACCCTTCGACAAGCTAAAGTTGTGTTAAAGAAAATGCCCATAAGTAAATTCTACATCTGTCTCTTCAAAATGACCTCTAAAAACTCCAAGACAAAAGCGTAGCTCCTTTCTTTTGCATCGCCATTGCAGCACCAATATCCAGCTGAGAGGAAGAAGTGTGGGAAACTGGTAATATGAGAATAGGGAGGAAAATGGAATCTGGTTACTCAAAAGGACAAATTGTGTTAACTCAAGGTCAGTTGTAGTATACCAACTTTCCACTTGGATGACCCGCCTTCTCGCCTATCTTGAGGCCAGAGAAAAGTATCCATTATGAGGTTTGTAGGGGTTTGCTTTCCAAGGTACAAGGACACTATAGTTCTGCTCTAGTTCTTTCACTGCTCGTTCTGTAAACCTGTATACTCTGGGTACTCTGACATCACAATTTCTAATTCTAGCGTTGGAAATTTTATTTTATGTCTGTAAATCGAAAAAAAGGAAAATGGGAAATCAGTTTATTAAGCTAATGTGTGTGTGCCTGACCTGAATTATCTAGCACAAACAACCGTTTCGTATCGGTAAGCCACAGGAACATATTGGAATGAAAACAAGAAACAGTCCATTCTAAAAACTTCTTCGAAAACGTCTGTGACTATTGAAACAAGGGCCTTCAGCGCACATTCGTAATTTGTTTTAAGGTTTATGATCGGTTACAAAATAACCAACCACATTAGCGAGCTCCCAAACCATGGTCGGTCTTACCTTTACGGAAGTCCACCAGACCCAGAGACCTTAGGGGTCCTTTTTTTATCCATTTCACAGGCGTACAAATGGTACTCTTTTCCCAAGACGCCTCCCCCTCCCCCTTCCAGAGGGCACAGAGCTAAAAAGATAAAAATGATCTCCTATATCATCCACATCGTCATTTTTATGATGTTTAAACGGCGTACGCCTGAGGTTAACTTCCCTCCACCCCCCACCCAACGTTAGATTTGTCCGCTCATGAAAAAAAGGATGGGCCTTAAATTCGGATCCTGCAAGAAGCGAGGAGTAGGCGAAATCAGGTCTAGAACTCTTATCGAGGTTAAGAGAAGCCGAGACGCACACCCAACGTAAATGAACGAAAGATATTCCAAAAAGGCCCAACCTTGACAGGTAAAGTGTATGTGTGTGTGTGTGTGTGTGTGTGTGTGTGTGTGTGTGTGTGTGTGTGTGTGTGTGTGTGTGTGTGTGTGTGTGTGTGTGTGTGTGTCTGCGTATCTGTCTACATGTAACACCTTTTTTCTTATTTTTCTCACATTGACTCTCTGCCTGCCTCTCTCTCTCTCTCTCTCTCTCTCTCTCTTTTCTTCCCGCCGTGTAAATACGGATGTAATAAGATATTAACGTAAACGTATTCCAGAAAGATCAAAGCCAGTCACTGGATGTCCGATAACCGTGTCCGTTGCAAAGACTTCCCAAGCATTAACAAACATCACTGTTTCGCCTCGCATTAGGTGGCAAATCTTTTCCTTTCTTTCTCTCTCTCTGGCTCCCTCTTCTTATCGTTATATACTTTTTCTTTTCTTTCTTGACCTTGCGTGGAAATCATTGGTTGTCATGGGCCACCAATCTGTATGATATTTACGACAAGCTGAACCAGTCTAATAATGTGATGTAACAAGCGCTGTTTCGTGACTGGTTTAGGATAGTCACGATTTTCAAAGAACTATATATCTGTAGAATACATGTTGCACATTGATAACTAAGATGTAATAAAGTATATAATATGAAATATTATTAATAATACAAATAATACAAATGATACTAATAATAATATATAACACGAAATATAGTATAATATGAAATACTTCTTCAACTGAGTTTGAAAAACGGTCGTTCTTTTTGCCGGGTGAGAAGAGCTGTAAACACGACCGGCGAGCGTAAACTGAATTTTCAGTCAGGTCACAAAGATAATATTTGGAACCAAACTAGGTCGCGATGAGAAAAAAAAATTGGATATTTACTATTATGCTTTATGTTGTTTTGTTATATTTCGGTTAACCACGTTTACACCTTTACGTATTACGTCCTATTATCCTGATTTAATTGTTACTTTTCAAAGTTGATCGTTGAGAAAGAGGGACTGTTATGATTATAGATTAAGACCAATAAGAAAAATGCGTCAAAGATTAAATATATATTGGTTTTAATTTTTATCCTTCTATTTATTTATTTATTTATCTATTTTTTTTGCGTGAATGCGTGTGTG
>NC_051411.1:10768777-10773777 GCF_015228065.2 Penaeus monodon
CGCACAAGCACACAGGCAAAATACCCACATTAAAGCATTCACTCCGCATGTAAAAAAGATAGAAAAAGTGCAAGCAATATTGACCTACGCTTTTTATAGCACCATCGAGTACACCTGTGTATTAAGTTCGCTATGTCTGTTCACAGACTGAATCGAAGGTAATGCAGTCTAAGAGAGAGAGAGAGAGAGAGAGAGAGAGAGAGAGAGGAGAGAGAGAGAGAGAGAGAGAGAGAGAGAGAGAGAGAGAGAGTGAGAGTGAGAGAGAGAGAGAGAGTGTGAGAGTGAGAGAGAGAGAGAGAGAGAGAGAGATGATGGGAAGGAGAGAGGGAGAGAGAGAGGAGGGAAAGAGTGAGAGAGGGGAGAGAGGGATAAGAGATAGAGAGAGAGAATTGTATGAGTATATAGAATAAAGATAGATGAGATATAGAGATATATAAGATAATATTGGGTAGGATGTGTGTGTGAGGGTTGGTGTGTGTGGTGAGGAGGGAGAGGAGTGGAGTGGAGAGGGGGTGGGTGAAAGAGAGGAGAGGAGAGGAGAGAGAGAGAGAGAGAGAGAGAGAGAGAGGAGAGATTGAGAGGAGAGAGGAGGGAAAGAGGGAGAGAAAGAGAGAGAGAAGGAGAAAAAGGAGAAGATGAAAGAAAGAGAGAGGGGGGGGTGAGAGAAAGGGAGAGAGAGACTGAGAGAGAAAGAGAGGAGAGAGAGGGGGGGTGAGAGAGTAAGGGAGAGAGAGAGAGGGAGAGATGATAACAATAACAATATGACAATGATTAATGATAATAATGAAATGATAAAGATTAGTGACGCATAAATAATTAAAATAATGAGACGATTATGCAACATATGACATAGCGGGGTTAAGATTACTACCCAGAATCTAACGACAACAATAATTATCGTCATCGTAATTATCATCATAACGGCGATGGGAAACGATTAAGTAACAAGACTTCCCACTCTGAAATTCTCCCTCAATTCCCTCGCTCGATCCAGACCCACGCAACGCTCTACATCAGCTGCATTTTGCCAACACAATATGCTAGGTGTAAAAACTTGACCCAGTGGTTGTGCCATTCCCTGCCTCGTTACAGTGGCTCCCTCCGGAACAGCGCTGAGTGTGTCTGAGTATGGTGAATATAAGTGTATATGTACCTATATGAACATTCGCACAAATACATAAAAGCATATGCGAAGAGAGAGAGAGAGAGAGAGAGAGAGAGAGAGAGAGAGAGAGAGAGAGAGAGAGAGAGAGAGAGAGAGAAGGGACAGAAGAGAGAGAGAGAAGAGAGAGAGAGAGAGAGAGAGAGAGAGAGAGAGAGAGAGAGAGAGAGAGAGAGAGAGAGAGAGAGAGAGAGAGAGAGAGACGGAAACAAACAGGTAGAGAGAAAGTATCATCGTCACTTTAACATCTTGTTTCCCCGAGGTGATTCATTTGAATCTCCCGAACGTTTTCCACGCACCTTATAATTCCACACACGAACACACACACACACACATACGCAAGACACAAACCCACCCGCAGAGAAAAAAAAAAAAAAACACGCACACACACACACACACGTACACACACACACGCCCCAGCATCAGCTTCAGCATCCCCAAGACAAGCCAGAGGAAACGTGAACAAGATCGTCTGCACAGAAGTGGACTGGCAGGTCGACTTGCGCGCAGGTATAAAAGGACGGACTCGGCCCCAGCAACGCATTCACTGCCGGATCCTCTCAAGAGAAGCATCTAAGAAGGTAAATCTCCCGCGACATGGATGATAACAGTGGACTGGGCAAGACGATATAGGGTCAACAATCGCCATTATCATATATATATATATATATATATATATATATATATATATATATATATATATATATATATATATATATATATTATATAATACTTTTTGACGCAAGACACGTACGACTAATTATCATGAAGGGGATGGTGGTGGGGGGGGGGGGAAGGGAAGGGGTAGTTACCAGAGGTCAAAAGCCGGTGACCTGGATTCAAGAGGCTCAAGATGGTAAGGTTTTGATGATCGCTTTGCGGATTATTATCTCGTGATCTGATTAAGTACTAAAGACCTTTTATACGGGTCATTATTAGTGAATAGAGTCCTTCCGATATTATAGTCTAATGATAGATTACAAGTAATTTTAGGGAGCGTGAATTCCAATGAAAAACACGAGAAAAACATGAAAAACAGTTGTAAATGCTAACGACAGAGAGAGAGAAAGAAAAAAAAGCGAAATGCCGCAGTAGATAAAAAAAGAAAAAAAAAGAAAATAATCATGCAGGTTTTTAAGGTATTAACTTAAAATTCACTTTCGATCAATGCCATTCAAGTTCGTTGCAGTTCCGCCTGCAGTTGGCAGATACATCCGTCCTCTTCTCTTCTCTTTTATCTCCTCCTTTATCATTATCTCTCTCTTTTTCTTCCTGTTTCTCTTCCTCTCTCTCTCTCTCTCTCTCTCTCTCTCTCTCTCTCTCTCTCTCTCTCTCTCTCTCTCTCTCTCTCTCTCTCTTTCTCTACATCTTCCTTTATTCCTCTCTCCTTTCTGTATTTCGTGTTTCTTCTTTACTCTCCGTCTCTGCCCATCTTCTCATTCACTCTCCCAGCTCCTCTTTCCTTATCCTCTGCTCTCTCTCCACCTCCCTCTTACTTTCTCTCTCTCTCTCTATCTATCTATATTTTTCCATTTTCGCCCTACTTTCTCTCTCTCTCTCTCTCTCTCTCTCTCTCTCTCTCTCTCTCTCTCTCTCTCTCTCTCTCTCTCTCTCCTCTCTCTCTCTTTATCCCCCCCCCTCTCTCTCTCCCTTTCTCTATATCCTCTCTTTCTGGCACAAAGTTCTCACGACGAACTGAAAATGGTGTAGGCTTTTCAGGCGACCCAATGGGAACTAGTTATTATTGAAAAGTCCGTTATTAAACTACACCAGAAACGAAAAATAAATGCAGTGCATCATCATAATTAACGCTTATTGCAACTTTTACTTTGTTTATAAATTTGTCAAATATCCGGTCACTTATTAGCTTTGTTTTGCAAAGCTAATAAGCTAAACGAAATATCTGTCCGTCTTAGTCTACAAGCACAAGTTTCAAGCAATACCTCACTTGCTGTTGAAATCATTTGTGATCCCGATGCGCTCTTACGTCACGATAATCGCCCTCCTCATAATCTTACCATCACGTAATCACTCCCAATTTACGTAATACAAATGGTGCATCAACGCATTTTCATATAACCACCGATCAGCTACTTATTACGAAACAAAGAGATGCATTAACGTTGTTTATTATCTCAGTTTCTTTGAATGAAAAAGACAATTTCTCAATATGATATTAATTTTTATTGGGGCTTCACCCCATTACGTCAAATGAAATGTCAAAAATGTTTTTTTTTGCGCGGGAAAATGGTAAGAGTTACGAGCTTAAATCAAGTTCTTCGAATTTGGGAATTTGAGTTCGACTTTCACTTCGACCTGTGAGGATGTCCTTGATATATTTTTTTTTTTTCTTCTTTTTTTTGAGATGTTTGTAAGTAGGCCGTGTTCGTTTTATGACCTGACTTGACTCATAATCCAATGCTAATGTATTTAAATGAATTTCTTTCTCGTGCGTGGATATAGATGTCCATAAATTTCAACGAATCGCCTGTGAACTTGTAATAGATACTGGACCGACAGTAGATGATTGTTTTGTTAATCAGTTGGACAAATTTAGCCATCCAAGGTAATTTTTCCCCTCTTGTTCCACTTAACCTACATGGCGACCAAACCCGTTTAACCAGTATTTTCCTCTTGTTCTTTGCTACACTTTGATTTAGGTTCAGATGCCACTTTTTATCCGTTCTTTCGCTATCATCGGGTTTTGCTTCGATGTCACTTTTTTTATCGCAAAGGTCCTTTCTAGATGTGATCTCTAGATATCACTTCTTTTGCATATCTTTTTTAAAAATATCGTCTTTTCCAATCACGCGATGAATGCGACGTTATCTCACCTTCCTATGTTCTCCCTTCGTTCTTCGTTTGTTCTCCTCCTCACACTCCCATCCTTCCCCCTCCAGATGGGCGTGTGTGGACGTGTCGCTGCCTTCCTGGCCTTGTTGGTCTTGGTCCACGCGGACTCGGATGCGGGCTACGCCTTCCCTACTCCTGGCGGCGGCGCGGCCTTCGGAAATGGGCTGGGCGCTGGAGCAGGATTCGGAGCTGGAGCTGGAGCTGGAGCTGGAGCAGGATTCGGAGCTGGAGCTGGAGCAGGAGCAGGATTCGGAGCTGGAGCTGGAGCAGGAGCAGGATTCGGAGCTGGAGCTGGAGCAGGATTCGGAGGTGGTGCTGGATTCGGACCTTCTGGACCTTCCTGCCCCTACGTGACCTCCTACGTCACGGAACACCGCACCCGAGTGCAGGAGGTATAGACTTACCCCTTTCGTGAGAGACACAGGAAGCACTATGCATGCAATCACTGCCTCCACACGCGTGACTTTGTGTGTAGAGAGCATTATCATTAAATTTTTTAAGCTACTTGTGCTAAATATCTCCGGGACTAATCTTTCTGCTTTCTGTCCAGGTCCCCTCTTACGAAACGGTCTACAAGGACGGCTATGACGTGCAGACCGTGCACGTCCCCGTCGTGAGCACCATCGTCCAGACGCAGAAGGAGACGAGGTACGTCCCCGAGTACGTCACCACCACCAGCTACGACAACATCATCGAGACCGTGCACGACCGCCAGACTGATTACGTGACCAACTTCGACTCGGTCACCATCACCAACGCCCAGTACGTGCCCAACACCGTCACCGTGACCTCCATCTCCACCGTCCTGTCCGTCCAGGTGCAGTACGCCACGGTGGTCGAGACCGAGTACGTGCAGCAGCCCGTCGTGCAGACATCGACCAACTACAAGGTCGAGTACGAAAACCAGATCGTCCCTCGCTACGTGACCGACGTGACGACCGTCAAGACCTACACGACAGCCTGCCCCTACGGACTCTAAGGCGGG
>NC_051411.1:10778777-10781277 GCF_015228065.2 Penaeus monodon
TATTAATTCTGTGGTCTCTTGTAGTGGTACATTTGTAATAGTGATTCAACATCAAAACTCGCCATTATGACGGGTTGTTGGAAGTTCAGTGATGTGATTTCTTTGGCAAAAGATGTGGAATTATCAATAGTATATTGATTAGTAGTTATGGGAGCGATGATGGGGACCAGAAATTTTGCAACATTATAATTAAAAGTGCCAATTGATGAAATGATGGGTCTTAGGGGAATATTTGCCTTGTGAACTTTAGGCAGCCCATAAAGTGTGCCAGGTCTGGAGCCAGAAGTCATGAGAAGGTTGTAGGTACTAACACTGATAGAGGATTTAATTGTACGAAGCAATCTATTTAATTTGTCTTCCAGGTATAGTAAGTGGGTGGAAACTTCAGCTGTAATTCGTTTGAATTTTGTGTGGTCATTGAGAATAGCCATCATCTTTTGTTTATAGTCACATTTGTTTAAGATAACAACTCCACGTCCTTTGTCTGGTTTGGTAATTATTATTGTGTTGTCTTTTTGTAGGGATTGTAAAGGTGACAAGAAATCCTTAGAATCATGAGTTTGCCTTGACTGCTGCGAGAATTTTCTAAAAGTGCTGTTGGCTATAGTTGTGATGTTATTTGTTACATTATTGAAGCTATGAAATCAGGAAACAGTTAAAAACACTCTTACGGAATAACTACCCCCAGATTAAGTTCACTTTTGTTTTCAGTAACTCCAATACTATAGCAAAGTTCATGAAACAACCTATGAACTATAGTTCTGACTTATGTTCTAATGTGGTATATTTATTTACCTGTCCTAGCTGCCAAGCTAGGTACGTGGGGTCAACCTCACGATGGCTGCGACACCGCATCTACGAACATAAAGGAAAGTCCTTCAGAACTGGCCTCCCGCTGAGCAAACCATCCTTCTCGGCAATAAGAGAACATTCACTTGAACACTCACACCCTTTCTCGAACAAAGATTTCAATATTTTATCCTCTCATTCTTCCCGCCAGGACACTCATCACCTCTGAATCCTCCTGATCAAAAAAGATGAAGCCAGAACTAAACAACGTAACCACTGCAACTAGCTTGTTTACACATTAAACCACCCTTTACCACAAAACAACCAATCTGGTCAGTTTTACATACTTTATCTCTTATTATGTTTTTCAGTTAGCATATATTTCTTGTTACTATGTTCTCTGTTTATTATTTTGGTTTTACTTATTGTGTCTACCGTTTTATTTACGTATTTTGTTAAAATTTCCAGAACCTCCCCTTGTTTATGTAAATCTTCTAACGAATTATTATCTGGTTTCTGCTTGCAGCATTGAGAATGAAGGCTTGTGTGAACCTTCGAAACGTTTGCAAATAAAGATGAGATTCTTCACGGCCGTATTGATATACCTCTTTGTGCTTGCAATTCGACGCCTGAGTGGCAAACCCATTACGGAATACATCAGAAAGAAATATGGCAAAACGGCACTCAACACCTTCAGGAGGACCGAGAAACTCTCCTTCCGCGAGAAGAAGCTACAGAAAGACATCCGATTCCTTAAACTATGTAAAGACTATCGTGTAATCCCGAACTTTGTCAGCTTCCGGGTTCACAATCCTATGTTTGTATACACCGAAATATATCGTTCATGGTGCTTCCAACTCCTTAACCGTGAGATTAATAGACAAATGAGAAAGGAGACTGCTACCAGTAAGCAGCTTAATAATGACCTATCACTGTTGAAATCCACCCTATCTCCTATAGATTTCATTTGCATTTCCAGATTAATTAAGGGCAATGTGGATAACAAACTACGTAAAGTGGACATTGTACACAACAAAAAACTTTTTAAAACTAGGCATTGATGGAAAGAAAAAAAAGTGGACAAGAACAAAGAATTTTTAACCTTTCTAACAAAGTTTTTAACTGAAGAACAAAAAGATGTACTAGCCTATGGCTTAGACTACTGCCTACCCCAAACCAAAATCCTTTTCATAGATTCTATCTGTACTTGAGGAAACTTTGTAACACCATAAAAAATTGTGATATTTATAACAAACAACTTCAATAATGTAACAAATAACATCACAACTATAGCCAACAGCACTTTTAGAAAATTCTCGCAAGCAGTCAAGGCAAAACTCATGATTCTAAGGATTTCTTGTCACCTTTACAATCCTACAAAAAGACAACACAATAATAATTACCAAACCAGACAAAGGACGTGGAGTGTGTTTATCTTAAACAAATGTGACTATAAACAAAAGATGATGGCTATTCTCAATGACCACACAAAATTCAAACGAATTACAGCTGAAGTTTCCACCACTTACTATACCTGGAAGACAAATTAAATAGATTGCTTCGTACAATTAAATCCCTATCAGTGTTAGTACCTACAACCTTCTCATGACTTCTGGCTCCAGACCTGGCACACTTTATGGGCCTGCCTAAAGTTCACAAGGCAAATATTCCCCTAAGACCCATCATTTCATCAATTGGCACTTTTAATTAT
>NC_051411.1:10786277-10788777 GCF_015228065.2 Penaeus monodon
GGGGAACGCGACTGTTTATTGACTAAGATTCAAAATTAAGAATCTTATAGTACCTGCTTCATCCTGTCGTAAAATGTATATTTGTCTATTCTTATCAAATCTAATAAAATAATACGTCTATACCTATCCTGAATATTTGAAGAAATAGAAGGAATTTGGGTATGCATTGATAAAACAGAGTGACGGAATAAATATTGATACAGCACAAAAACGACCTAAAAAAAAAAACGTAATTCAGAGTACACACTAAGGCCTCAAATGAAAAAGAGAAAAAAGAATATACAAATAATGTGCTAACCCGAATCTTGCCTGTTACGGGCCGTGCGGAAAACGATGAGGACGGCCGACAGCTGACTCTGGAACTTCGACGTCGAGAAAGTGTACAGAATCGGATTTATGGCCGAGTTGATGGGCAGGACGAGGACCACGAGCCAGGCGTACACTCCAGCTGGTGGTGGAAAAAGAGAGGAAGTTTTAAATAACGAGTGATTTTTTTTTTTATGACGAGGCTTGGGGTATTTGTTGTGAGAGAAGTTTAGATAACGAGGGATTTATCTAGTATTTAGTTATGTGGATTTTTGTTTCTTATTATTATCTTTTTTAATGGTGGTAATCTATCATGCAAAATGTCTGAGAAGGTTCGGATATGTGTAATTTATTTTGTAATGTCTGGTGAGGATGCGATTTCTGTCTCGTCTCGCTGTCACCTTCGCTACACTACTATATTTTTACATTAACTTTGAGTCACTCTCTCTTTCTACAAAAAACAACTGAATGGATCATGTATGTGTGGCTTGTCATTTCTCAATAGTAGATATATTTGTACTGTCACGCGTCTAGGTTCATATGTAAAATGCAAAAAAATACCTATCAAGTAGTGTTTGCAGTTTGTGTAAAAAGTAAACAACATCCTAAATTCTGTTATAGTGAATGACAAAATACTGTTTTGAAAGAAAAAAAAATGCATATACTCAAAACAGAATCCTTAAAAGACGACACACTTTCGAACGAACCGTTGCACAGCATCCCCCCCCCATTTTCCAATTTCTCATTTTTATTTATCATTTAATCCATTTCCTCGTTTCTTCATTCGTCTAAACATCACCCCAACCGCAGCTTCACTCACAATGGACCTCGATGTTAGCCAGCGCAGCCGCCTTGACGCACGCAATGGGGAGCCAACACACGCAGTTGGTGATGACGATGAAGAAGAAGCGCAGCGCGAACTGGGACTCGCCGCCAGAGACAGGCGTCGACGTCCGGGTCACCATGATGTTGAAGAAGAGGCCAGCGTAGGCGCCCAGGATCACGGCCATGCTGGTGGGGAGAGGGGAAGGGGAGGTAGAGAGGGGGAAGGGTAGAGGTGGGGGTGGGGGAGGAGGTGGTGGTGGGGGAGAAAGAGGAGGAGGAGGAGATGGAGGAGGAGGTGGAGGTGGAGGTGGAGGAGGAGGAGGAGGAGGAGGAGGAGGAGGAGGAGGAGGAGGAGGAGGAAGAGGAGGAGGAGGAGGAGGAGGAGGAGGAGGAGGAGGAGGAGGAGGAGGTGGAGGTGGGGGTGGAGGAAGAGGTGGGGAGAGAATGCAGGAGGTGGTGGGAGATGTGGAGGTGGAGGAGAAGGAGAAGGAGAAGATGGTGAAGAAGAAGCAAAAAAAGGAGAAACGGAGGAAATGAGAGAGATAGAGAGAGAGAGAGAGAGAACAAAAAAGAAGTGGAGGACGAAGTACAGAAGATAAAGACAAGAGGAAGAGGAAACACTGACACTATAATCAAACATCTCGTATCAGACACCACACCCCGAGCGATCTTAGGCCAACCCGAGAACACCAAATGACTAAACATATCCTACCTGAGCGTGTTGATGCCCAAGAAGATAAAAGCAGAATATTGCCACCCCGCCAGATAAGGCTCCGTCACGTGGAGAGGTATGCACATGGCGCCGCTCTCGTAGAAACTTTTGATCCAGATTGCTGTTGGAAAAAGAGAGATAGAGACCGGAAGAAAAATTAAAAATAATATTTTTTTTTTTGGAATTGATATCGTAAAAAGAACGGTAACAGTAAAAGAGTAGGAGAGAGAAAAAAAAAGAAGGAAAATTATTGGTTTGGTTTGTTTCCAAACAAGAGAATATCTAAGGACAGATCATTTGGCAATTTATGAAATGCTTTATTTCGATATTGATAAAGAGCGAGAGAGCGAGAGAGAGAGAGAGAGAGAGAGAGAGAGAGAGAGAGAGAGAGAGAGAGAGAATAAATAAAGTACTTTTCTCACCGGGGAAGACGGCCAGGAATATGGACATCAGCCAGATGAAGAACAGACAGACTCGAGCCGATCTCTCCGACAGCGTGCGGGCTTCGAGAGGCTGCCGGATGAACAAATAACGCTCCAGAGACATAAAGGTGAGGATGAACACTGATGCCTGGCGGGCGGAGGGAAAAAAATATGTTCACTTATTCATAATTTATTTATCTATTTATTTATTTATTTATTTATTTATTATTATTTT
>NC_051411.1:10798777-10801277 GCF_015228065.2 Penaeus monodon
TGCATGGGTGGCTTTGTTCAAGTCGATGTTACTGGATAGGCCTGTGTTCGCTGGAAAGGGGTGAGAAGCAAGGTTTCCAGGAGGCCCTGCGCCAGAAATGCGGAAGTCTTGCGCTAGTTTTGTCCCGTGCAATACCGTCGCTAAATCCTGTGTCCACGAAGGAACCGCCACACGCGGATGAATATGAGATACGTTTATGAGCAGTGGCTGTGTCCTCAGTCGTGTATTTCCTAGTCCTCCTCAGCCGATTAATAATTTTCCTCACTGCACGAACGTTCGAATTCCCCCATGTGGCTTTGCTCACTCTTTCACCATGCTCTTTAATGTGACTGTATTCTTGCGCCACATCACTGAACGAACGGAATGAATTGAAATGCATCACTCGGCGTAGATCGAATTTCCAGGTACTTTTGAGGCCTAGCTCCCCTTCAGGATGGGCTCTCCTGCGACGCGGCCCAGCGGGAGGACCTGCACGAAGTCGACCCACGCTGCTTCTCGACAATTTGTATTCCTTCTTATCGGCAAAGTCTCCCACAGGAGGGGCGTGGGGACTAATATGGGCATTCGGGGAAGTCAACTGGCGGTCCCTCCTGACGAAGGGCCGGGGGAAGGAGCGCGGGAGGACGTCGCTCCCTGTCTTACACTCGCTCATGCTCGTGTTATCCATTGGCTCCGTCTCACAGTTCGCTAAGCTGCTCCAGAGCGGACACACGCACAGGTCTGGGGGTGAGCGAGAGACACTACTGGGCTGCTGGAGATCAAACTCATGATGGTTATTTATCTTGATTTATAGAAATTACACGTCTTTCTTTATCATTTTTGTTACTATATTACTGTTATTACTATTATTATCATTAGCATCATCATTATTATTATAATAATTATCATTAGTACTAGTATGATTATCATTATCATTACCATCATCATCATTATTATCATTATTAATATTGTTGTTATTATTATTATTATTATTATCATTATCATTATCATTATTATTATCATTACTATTATTATTACATTATTATTTCTATCATGATCATCATTATCATTATTATTATTATGGTGGTGGTTATTGTTGTTGCTGTTACTATAATTATCATTACTGCAATTACTATTATAATCATTAACATTAAAATTATCATTATTACCATTAAAATTATCATTATTACCATTATTATTATTATTATTATTATTATTATCATTATTATTGCTGTTGCTATTATCATTATCATCATTAGTATTACTATTATCATTATAATTATCATTTCTTTTCATTATTATCATTATCATCGATATTATTATCATCATTATTATCACTAACATTATGAGTGGTAGTAAAGGTAGTAGTAATAGTATTACTGTAATTGTCGTTAGTGGGAGTACTATTAGCAGCAGTAGTAGTGGTAATAGTAATAATAGTAATAGTAATTTATTATTAGTAGTAATAATAATAGTAGTAGTAACAGTAGTATTAACAGCAGTAGTAATGGTAGTAGTAGAGGTATAAGTAGCAGAAGTTGTAGTATTTTAGTAGTTGTAGCTGTCGCTGTAGTAGAAATAGTAGTAGCAGTAATAGTTAAAGCAGTAGGAGTAGTAGTAGTAGTAGACGTAACAGTGGTACTTGTAGAAATATTGGAAGTCGTAATATTAGTAGAAGTAGATGAAATGATAGTAGTAGTAGTAGTAGTAGTAGTAGCTGTAGTAGTAACTGTGGTAGTAGTATCATTTTAGTCATTTTTTCTTACGGATTATAACCACTTTCACTTAGCGGCCGCCTTAACATAGACACAAAGTTTTTGGGTTGAATCACAGGAAGTTAAACACTCAAATCAACAGAAAACGAAGGTCGGCCAAACTTGGGGTAAGTCACAGAAAACGTAAATGACTCAGAACGGTGACTCAAACTAGTAAAATTTATACTCATTACCAAATTAAATACGAATGTTTCATAAATACTGGTCACATTTTTTTTTCATATCATATCATATAGTAATGTGATAAACGATGACAAAGAATCTTAGAGTATGTTCACCAAATAATGAAAGGGAAATAGGACAATCAGTATGTTTTAAAAAACTATCAATTTATGACTGTTTACATTTTATTTGTATTTTTATCATCTTTCTTCGTGATATGTAGATTTTACACGTCGCCAAAATAAAGTCATACGTATATTCCATGCTAAATACCTTATGTCTACGCTGACTGGAATAAACAATGATACTATACAAACTAAATAGAAACCAAAATGATAAATACTATTTCGTCCATACTCCTTAATATAAGCAACGTTAAGTAAATTAACTGGACCAACGTAGACACATTGAACTTACCGCACTTTTTCATGCTATCGAGGAGATCCATTATGAGCTCAGGACTCGGGCCTGGAGGCAACACTGCAAAAAAAGAAATAAACAATACTGGGCAGATACAATATACAATATATAATCCGTAAGCGATATACAGAAGAAATACGATACAATCTAATGTCGTGATATAC
>NC_051411.1:10838777-10841277 GCF_015228065.2 Penaeus monodon
ATCGTTACTGAATATACATCTTATATTTCTCCACTGAATAATGGAATAAAACAGGCAATTCTATAAAGAGAGAAGAATTTAGCAACATCAAAGTATTAAAAGATATAAGAGCTGAACATTCCATAACTGGCAGGATCGTAATAATTTAATGAAACTGTAGGGGGGAATCTGTACGAAGCATTATGCGAGAGAGAGAAAAAGAAAGAAAACTGCAAATAAAACGGGGGATACTGAAGAGAATCGCACAGCGACAGAGCAGTGTTGTATTATTACCACACATCAGATGCTTGACATGTGATACTTTTGTTATTAAGCAAGCTAGGTATATTTATTTCATTATATACATAATTATAATTCAGCTTATAAAGGATAAAGAACAACATATTTTTTTTTGTTCTTAGCGCCCCGATTTCCAAAGTATTTTAAGAATAATTGTAAAATACATTTTGGTAGTGAATGTTGAGTCATCTGTCAGTGAATGCAAACCAAGCAGGTGTTCGTCCCTGGCCTCGCATTCCCTTCGTGAGATCCAGCAAAGAATGCCAAAAAAATCGTTACTAACATTCAGAAAATACTTAGTAAACAGAGCTATTGCAACTATAGTCTAAGCATAACTGTCAAGAATAAATCTATGCAAGAATATACTACAGTATTAAGTTAGAATAATGCTATTAAGGCAGCATTGTGTTCGAATCCTTGCCACTCCACCTCCTTAGGTATGGCACTCTCTAGTCAAGGATCAGAACACGGCCAACATAAGGTCACTTCTCTACAAATCTACAGTCCAGCCCAAGTTAGGTCATAATTCATCATAAGAAAAATTAAAAGCAACAAAAAATACAAAAAAGTAGAATACAGTGAATTGGAAGAAAAATAAACCCATTTATCTTTTTTTTTTTTTACACCCTGTATAGATAGATAGGCTAGGAATATGTCCCAAAGTTCTGATTTTCATACAAAAGAAAACATGGGTTGCCTAACGTGATGCAAAATCTGCGCTGGGGTTTCTGCACACAGTGGGTATCTATATATGGGTTTTTGTGACGAGTGTGGGTCTCTGCCGGCCCACGTTTTTAATAATATATATATTTTATATAAATAATTGTGCAAACGAGCTCAAGCACCATCTTGAATTGTGGATTTCAAAATGACGGAACTCACTGAGAGTGGATGTGAACGAATGTCATTGTCATATTGATATCACTCAATTTATTTATTCGTTTTCATGTTTTGCATGAAGATTCTTTTGAACACCCTCGTGAAATAAATAATCAATATTTTGTTTATGCATTCACAGAGTTATTGTTAAGAGATAGAAAAAAAATCAGTGTTAAACAAAGTCGAAATAATGGCAGTGACAACCATTCCAGGGAATTCCAGCAGTATTTAAGGCAACATGGTTACTTCCTGCTTAATGATAAATCCACAATATTGATATTTCTTTGCCTCCTTTCTGATTTTCCCCGTGAGTTGCGTTTTGGTCTTAATCTTGTTCCAAAAGTGACAACAGGATGAAACACTGGAATTTACTTCTTTTTCTTTATACTTTACACTGTACATTGGATCCTCCATCCATGTGCCTAGGAAAAGCTCTTATAAAACGTTGTTTCTGGGGATCACTCGTATTCCACGGACTTCAAGTATAGCGTAGTAACTTTGCTGTCCTAGAATTTCACATCACCAAAATATACGTCTTATACTGCATGAATCTAAAGGGAAGGAAACTAAACAGTTTTCTATCTAGTTACCTTGATAACGTCATGATATATAAAACAACATTGATGTGGGACGATTCGAATATCTTTAAGCTTTTTTTAAACTTATCTCTCCTAAGCATACTAAATAGAGAAAAGGGGAAAAGTCCATAGGTCGAAGGCATGCACATTAGAAGTGTGAAACATCACCAATTTTTCCCCATTCGTAATTAGTTTATTACTATTTTAGTGTACTTTAGATTCACAAGTGATGTTTCAAGTCTCGGGCAACATGAATTAAAAATTTAGGCACTTGATTTCAGTGTCGCCCGAGCAAACATCGTTAAGTACTCGTAAACAAAGTAAATATTATAAACCAGTGAACCCACAAAATAATAAAAAAAAAAATCTTCATTTCCAGAAAACAAACAATATAAACACGAGATATGGTTGTGTCGTTTGGAAATAAATGTTTCGAAGAGAGAGGAGAGTTGTTCCAGGACGCAGGCAACTCTGAAGTACGTTTACATCAGCTTCTGCTTGGCGCACTCCGGACAGAGGATGTCGGCGCCGTCTGTGATGAAGCCCTTGCCCACCAGGGACCCTTTGCACACGGCGCAGATGAAGCAGTCGTTGTGCCAGTGCCTATCCTCGAAGGAGATGAAGCGAGTGCCACCAATGCCTGCAATTACGAGATATTTTTTTTAGAGCAGGTACTTCGGTTTATTTATTCTTTTATTATTATTATCACTACTATTACTGTTGTTATTATTAAGCTTGGTGTTCTTGATTTTATTCTCTTTCAA
>NC_051411.1:10846277-10851277 GCF_015228065.2 Penaeus monodon
GAAAGAGAGCGCGCGCCTCCCTTCCCTCTCTGGAACTACCGGTTCCCTTTAAGCGTAATTGGCTGGGGTCATTAGGGTGGAAAATGCCTATTTATATCCCATCATTTTCGACTATCGGGGATTCGTCTTGAAGAAACATTCTCGTATAAAACAGAGAATGTCGTGCACTGCCTTTACGGATAAGTTTCATGATAAGTATTCCCAATGTAAATGGAGGAAAAAAAAAAAAGAAAACGAGAGACAAAAAGAACTTTCACTCCATTTCCTCGTCTCCGCGTTCGCTGAAGCTGAAATGACGAACTGGAAGACGAGGGAATATAGGAAATGGTATATAGAAATTGGAAATGGAAACGGGAACCAGAAAATAGATTGTGGAAAATAGCGAATGGGAAATGGAAAACTGAAGCTAGGGAATAGAAATAGAAAATGGGAAATAGAAAACAGAATATGAAAGACAGAAAATGGAAAACAGAAAACGGAATATAAGACAGAAAATGGGAAATAGAAAATGGACAGATGAGCACACAGGGGGGACTAGAGACGCGAACGAGGTGATTAGGCCGGGAACAAAACAATTTAATTAAGTCGTTAAGTCTGGGATAAAAAAATATGTCTCTATATGGCTTTTAAGAGCAGGGAGGATAAGTACTGGCCATAAACAAAGGGCTGATAAAGCAGGAACAGGAGAGGACTAGATTTCGAAAAGAGAGTAGAGAAGAGAAGAGACATGTATATAGATATATAGACAGATAGAGAGAGAGGGGGGATGTAGAGAGTGGGAGAAATTGGGCGTTAGAAACTCTGGGAACGATCAGGAACAGGAAGAGAGGCAAAGAGAGGAGGATGAAGATGGAGGATGGAGGAGGAGAGTGCTCCGTGTCGAGACCGTCGTAAACAGCGCCAGTGAATACGACCCAAGGCTGGATCCATGCAGGGCGAAGGCGCTGATCGCCGAATGGGTTGATGGCTGCAGGCGCTCTTACCCACCCACACTCCCTCCCTCCCTCCCTCGCTCTCCTTCTCTCTCTCTCTCTCTCTCTCTCTCTCTCTCTCTCTCTCTCTCTCTCTCTCTCTCTCTCTCTCTCTCTCTCTCTCTCATGATTTAGCCATAACGCAGAGATCGCTCATCCAAAGGCTTTCCTGAGGATCAACAAGTGACCATATTCCGCCCGTTTCATCTTGCCTCGACATGGGAGAGGAGAAGGCAGAGGAGAGGCGATATGGTGAGGGGAGGGGGGGGGGGGAAGGGGGGGAAAGGGGTGGGAAAGGATAGGGGGAAGGGAAAAGGGGAGGAAGAGCAGAAAAAAAAGGAAGAGGGCAAAGGGAGGAAGAGGAGAAGGGACAAGGGGAAAGGGGAAGAAGAGGGTATGGGCAAGATGGACAAGGGGAAAGGGAAGTGAAAAAGATAAGTGGAAAGAGGAAAGGGAAAATGGGGGAGGGTAAAGGAGCAAAGCTAAACAGAAAGAGAAAAAGTAGAATAAGGAAAAGAAAGAGCCACTGGAAGACGCAAGAGGAAAGGGTAGAGAAGAGAAAGACAAAAGATGAGAAAGGGAAGGCGGAAAAGGGAGAGAGGAGGAAGGCAAAATGGGGGAAGAGTGAAATGGATCCGTTGAGGGGAAAAGAGGAGTGCGGGGTGGGGTAAAGCAGACCTCATTACTCTTGTCTTTGAGATGGGAGACGAAACTTTTTTTCTCGTTTTTAGATCAGCCCCGAGCGAGATGCCAGGCAGGGGGAGGGGACCGAAGAGGGGAAAAAAGGAGGGAAGAGGAAATGTGAGGGGATGAAGGAGGAAGAAGAGTGAGGACGGGAAGAGGGGAAACACGAAGTGGAGAGGGCATTTTTCTACCATAGGAGTGTCCTTAATGGTACGAAACTCTGTGATAATCATAAGAAATATGGTAATTCTGCTGTAAAGATTTCCACGGCGGTTTTGTGTCGTTGGATATGCAATAATAGTGGCGGTAAACTGTCACGTAACAGGATGATTCATGATGCTGGTGGTGAAATTGCAATAACAATACAGGTATGTGATACAGATCCTGTTGCATAATGTAGTAAACATAATAATAATGTACAAAATAAAAGAAGAGAGAGAGAGAGAGAGAGAGAGAGAGAGAGAGAGAGAGAGAGATGAGAGAGAAAAGAGAGAGAGAGAGAGAGAGAGAGAGAGAGAGAGAAGAGAGAGAGAGAGAAGAAGAGAGAGAGAGAGAGAGAGAGAAAGAGACGGGAGACATCTCAGTAGCAGGAACAGGAACAAGAGCTGCAGAGTGATAAAAAAGGAGAAAAATAGCAAGACCAAGACCAAGAACAAGAAAAAGAAAAAGAAGAAAAACAACAACAACAACAACAACAAGAAAGCGTAACTCCACCGAGGACGACCTCCATCTCGAGAACGACTTACAGGAGCCCGACTTACAGAAGAGATATCGCGGGTCGAAGCCCATCTCGACGGCCTGAGACGTTCCAGCTGAACACCAAAGGGGCTCTAGCGCGGTGGGCGTGGCACGGTGCCACTTGAGAGGGCCACTGGCGAGGTTTCCCGGATTCGGTCTCGAGTCTTTTACGCGACAGAAATATTTTCCTGCGGTCTTTCACTCGCGTTTATGCCTCGTTGCCGGGGATGGGGAGGGACAAAGGGGCACCATGGCACTCCGTTCTCTCTCCTGGCACAGTCACGGAGGCCTCCGCGGTGACCAGGCGATCGGTATTGTCCGCCAAACACTGTTCTCTCCTTTTCCCTTGACACTTATTCGTCTATTCCTCATCCATGGAGTTTATATAATCTGTCTTTTGTTCGTTCTTTCTACTTTTCCTTATTTTTCCTCCACTATATTTTTTTCATTTTCCTTATATTTCACTTTTTCATTTCTTTTCTGTTCTACTTATTCCTCCTCCACGGTATATTGTTCCCTTTCCTTATCTTTCTTTCTTCCTCTTCCTTATTTCTCTTCCCTATTCCTTATTTTCCTTCCCCTGCTCTCACCACACGAAATATTTCCAGAGCGTCCTCATCGTCTGTTTAAAGGGGGAGGGGGAGAGGGGGGGGAGGGTGATACTCAGCCCTCTTATTTCACTCTCGATATGATCATTGGGGGGGGGGGTAGGATGGGGGGGAGGACACCCTGGCCTCTTATTTCACTCTCGATCCTGATCACTGGGGGGAGGGGGGGGTAGGATGGGGGGGAGGACACCCTGGCCTCTTATTTCACTCTCGATCCTGATCATAGACGGACACTTCGCCGTAAATCTTGGTAATGTTTAGTCCTTACGAGGAAAAAGGGAGAGAGGGAGAGAGAGAGAAAAAAAATGTTCTACGTGATATGTGGGGTCGTTTCTGCGCCCTCACGCCCTTCGTTATCTTTTATTCATTATAAGGCGGATATGGAGACGGTGGAAGATGATATGTGGGAGTTCTATTTCTATTTATGATATCACAATACCATGGCAGTGGTCGTTGGTGTTTTGTTTTCTGTTCTGTGGGAATATTAAGAAGAAGAAAAAAAAAATTAACTTTCGTTAATTCGGAAGCGCTGCGATAAAAAAAACGAAGAAAAATCAATAAGTCTCGTTTCTTCACCGTGATCGAATCCTATAAATACGACTGTCACCCCCCTTAACAAAAAAAAAAGGGGGGGGGAGAATTCGATCTTGCGGACACTTTCCAATTACTCTCGACAGGAAGGCAGAGAAAAGATGCAGTCGACCGGACTAAGGAGGAGGAAGAGGAGGAGAAAGAGTGACTCGACCCTTCACTCGGTCGGCGCTTCTTCGCTTAACTTTGAATCTCGATTTGGTGATGACCGGCTGCTGGGCATGGCAGGCGAGGAACAGCCAGGTTCTGTGCTGCTACGGGGCGCCCCATTCTCCCTTTTCTCTCTCTTTCTTTCTTTCCTTGTCTCTATCTCTGCCTGTCTGTGTCTGTGTCTGTGTCTGTCTGTCCCTTCCTCCCTCTCTCTACTCTCTCCCCCGAACCGTCTCCTCCCACGCTTCCATTGTTCCTCACATCCCCTCTACACTAACTTCCCCTCAACTCTCATCCTCTCCATCTTCCCCTCTCCTTCCAGCTCTCTCCGCGTCTCCTGGGGGTCCGAATGCACTAATCTCACCTCGCGCTTCCCCCCCAACACCATTTCCTAATTAAAATCTTGGGTTCTCTCGCTATCACAGAAGATGTGCACCAACTCTCGTACTCTTTGGTTTTACATTAGTTCTCCCTGTCAAAGTTATCCCATTGACCTACATTTGTGCGTGTGTATGTTTTTTTTTTTACTTTCTCTCTGTCCTTTCGACTTCGGTGCTGTGGGATATATATGCCTATATGCATTTGTTTTCTAGCCCTTTCTATTCTTTTTAACTGTCCGATTGTTATTCCTCTCTTCCTTTATCGTCTCTATTCCTTTCACTGTAATTCTCTTCTATTTCTCTTTCGTTTTCGATCCATCTCTCCTTCTCTTTCTCTCCCTCTCCCTGACCTCCTCCTCCCCCTCTCTCCCTCCCTCTCCCTATCTTTCTCCCTTCTTCCCTCCACCCCTCTCTCTCTCTCTCTCTCTCTCTCTCTCTCTCTCTCTCTCTCTCTCTCTCTCTCTCTCTCTCTCTCTCTCTCTCTCTCTCTCTCTCCCTCTCTCTCTGTTTCCCCTCCAGAGTCAGTGCAGCAATAGCACCACCAGGACCATCAAGCGACTTTGTGGAAATTTAGGGCAAGTTCGAATAACGGGAGACCCAGGATAGATTGTGTTCATTGGAGGAAGGGTCCGTCTGGTCTGGTCTTTCTGTCTGTCTGTCTGTCTGTCTGTCTGTCTGTCTGTCTGTCTGTCTGTCTGTCTGTCTTGTCTGTCTATTTGTCTGTCTATCTGGCCTGCTGTCTGTTGCCTATCCACTCATTCTTATTATCAGCTTATCTTGCTCTCTGTTCGTCCCCCCGACAGCCCGTCCACTCGGCTATCTTTAAGTCCGTCTTATAATGCGGTGTTTTGTCCAGCAATGTTAGCGTGGCAGTCTTA
>NC_051411.1:10853777-10856277 GCF_015228065.2 Penaeus monodon
CATATCACTTCATTATATGATTGATAGCATTCTCCACTGCGATAACTAATCTCCGCTTTTGTTGACGCTTTTCCAAGCCACATTTCCACAGTATCGTAGTCGATCGCACAAATATCCCGCCAATATCGTGTTAACATTAACCATTGAATATTAACGCCACATTTCGCCATTTCCACATTAACAATAAAGAAATAAAATCAAGGAAGAACTAACGAATTTCCTAAAACATATCAAGCCAAGTGAGTTGCTCCGATCAGCTCTCCGCAGCTGGGTGCGAGACACGGAGCCCAAGAGAGCGCTCGGCAGCACAACCCGGAGTTAACGGCAGAGCGGCACCTCCCGTACTGTGGGGCCAGCAGCCTCACCTCACCCCTCTGTGCGTGCGTGCGTGCGTGCATGCGTGCGTGTCCTACTGGGGGTGAGATCGTATATGCTGTCTGCAACGTGTTGAATACGAATGTGAAGGATGATTTCGTTATGTCAGAGGATCTTTGCTTTGAGATTATTGTCTCGAGGTGTTTGTCTCTTTGTTTGCCTTCCTGTCTGTCTGTCTGTCTGTTCTCTTGTTTTTCCTTATTATCTACCTGTGATGCATGTACTGGACACTACACGTTCTCATATACATAAAACACACACACACACACACACACACACACACACACACACACACACACACACACACACACACACACACACACACACACGAACACACAGCGTCGCAGGTGTGAGAGGCACGTGCGCGTGGGTTATCCGATGAAAAGAGCTCTATGTGTCGCTGACGGAAGGTTGAGATTTGCCTGAGACATCGATATAAGCTCTAGTTACCGATACTCCTTGACTGACAGGTCGTCCCGCTCGTACCTGCACGTGCTCTGGAGTGTCAATGTAGTTTCCTACATGTGCTTACAAGTATTACAAGTATTACAAGTATTACAAGCTTACAAGTACGTGTGCGCGCTAGGTTGCATCAGCGCTCGGGAAAAGCTCAGGTACGATTAATACGTCATTATGCGAGTGCAACTCTACCATGGCGTTATTATACTGTACGTAGACGCAGACAGTCGCATGCACAAGTTGAAATCAGTCTCCCGGCCAGCCATTCATTCCCGACCCGCCGCCATGTGGTTTCGGGGCGACACATGATGCACTTCCACCCCCCTTCCCCCCACATATCCCCCGTTCACTCATACCCCTCCTCCTCCCTTTCCTCCTCCTCCTCCCCCTCGCCCGCCCTTCTAACGGGGATGACATGAGGGTCTTCCCTACCTGGATCACCTTACTAGAGGGGTAAACACTCCTGTTTGCCTCATGTGCATGTCCTGTTTACCGTGGCAGAAATACGGGTCACGGTAATGCGTGGATCGGCTTTAAGCGCGAGCAATGGGTACAGGCACAGACTCTCGCAGGCACAGACACGCAGACAGACGGGCAGACCGGCAGACGACGACACACACACACACACACACACACACACACACACACACACACACACACACACACACACACACACACACACACCCCACACACACGCGAACAGACAATTCACCGCGCTAATTAATTCTATAATTTCCCTCACAGAAAAGAAAACGTAATGGTAAAGCGACGTTAAAATTATGGCAGGGATTTTAAGTAGAAATAATTACTAGGGGAAGGGTTGGGTGGGATGGAGGGGGAGGGGGTGGGGGAGGAATAGGGGAAGGGGAAGGGGAAAGTGAGAGTGGGGGTAGGGAGGGTGAGTGTGCGATTGGGGTTGGGTGAGAGTGGGGAGAGGGGGGAATGAGGGGGGAGAGGGGACAGGCTAAAGCGCGTGGGGAAAGTGAGAGAGGTGTGGGTGGGGGGTGGGGTGGAGCTGGAGGTTATAGCGTGGGGGTAGGAGAAAGGCGTAGAAGGGGGGAGGGGGATTCACTCTAACGTTAAATCCCCAGCACTTGGAAGTACACCCTACAGCTTAGCGTTGCAGATTACAGCAGGATTTGATGGATGGTCACTCATATTTCAGCGCGGGAAGGAGGGAGGGCAGTGATTGTGCGTGCGCGCGCGCGTGTATATATATATATATATATATATATATATATATATATATATATATATATATATATATATATATATATGTGTGTGTGTGTGTGTGTGTGTGTGTGTGTGTGTGTGTGTGTGTATGTGTGTGCGTGCGTATGCGTGGGCATACGGGCATGCGTGTACATTTGTGTGTGCATGTACACCCCCTATATCCAGTCCCACATTCACGCACAAGCAACCCAACATTCCCACCCCTTCCCTTCAAAAAAAGGGACCACAATCAATTATAAATAAACATCAGTGCCCCGCCATAACGAACTAACGAACAGCGCAAAGACAGCTGGGTCCGAAACGCCGGAGCGAAATCCACCATAAACTGAACACGGCATATAAATCGGAGCCAGACTATGACTGTCCCGACATTTGAATCGTGCCAGTGATGGAAACAACAGTGAATTTCAACGCAGCCTCTTCTCGTCACGTC
>NC_051411.1:10861277-10866277 GCF_015228065.2 Penaeus monodon
CCCCCCTCTCTCCCGTCTAGACAGAACCGTAAAATGAGGTGGGGATAAGGGTGGGGGTGGGAGGTGGGGGGGAGTCGACGCTACGCTGGTTATAGAACACGGTAAATCCTCTTACTGGAGTCGAGTCAGGTGATATTTAGGTTAACATTGTTCAGTAGTTTTGTAAACCGCCTCTGATATTTTGTTCGATTCACTCTATATCTTGGTATCACATTTAGAACAAATGTCTTAAAAATCAGCATCCAAAGGATATGATACATACGCACAAACACGCAAAGTATCATAAACACATATCTACATATCCACCCACCTACGTACATACATGCATTAAAAAAACACACACAAATCAGTCAATACATACACATATGCACATCTACCTACGAACATTCATGTACACAGACACACACACACAGACACACACACACACACACACACACACACACACACACACACACACACACACACACACGCAGGCATCTCCCGCACGTGTCTCGCAACAAAGCCCTATCATCGCTCCGCAGACCTCCTTCCATATCTCCCTTAATCCTCGAGGAAACACCCTCACGACACCCTCAACAGCGAGACACTTAAACGCAAACCCCTTTCCTCACTCTACGTCACACTCCGCTCTCCGGAACACGTGTAACGTCGACTGCCACCCTCGCTCACCCTCCCTCACCCTACCGGCCGTTGGAGTCTCTCCCTGTAACGCCGCGTAACAGGCTGTAACGTAACTCCCCCCGCACCCCCTACCAACGCCTCTGTCTCGTCCCTGTAACACGGTAAATAACGTGGCATCTGTATGCTGTAACGGCCTACTGACAGCGGCGAGGTATGCCTAGCCCTTGCGCATTTCTTTTCATCTGTTTCTTATCTTTACTTTTTTTTATTACGTATTGTTCTCCCTTTCTTTTTTTTTCGTTTTATTTATACTTAATAATCCAAGGTCTGCGATTTTCTTCATGTTTGATGTTACTTTTTTCGATTTTTATCTTATTCTATCTCAATATTTATTTATTTTACATCGTATTTCTATGTCTGATATTCTATCTTCCTTTCCAAAAGCTATATGTCTGGTTATCTGTCTCTCTCTGTTTCTTTATGTGTCTGCCTATCCCTGTCTTCTTCTCCTCTCTCTCTTTCCTCCATCCCCTATCCCGCTCTCCCCTGAATGCACACATACAATTTCGCACGCAGAGAGAGAGAAAAAAAAACTAAGATTTGCATACGATCTGCAACATTTGCATGCTGCATACTGAATCTAAAATGCCAGCGCCATCCGCACACGCCATGCAGCGAAACTACTTTACGACTTTTCAGTAAAAAAATAACACTATCTCCTCCTCTCTGTCTCACATACACGGTAACCACAAACAATATTTTTTCTTTGTTACAACTTCCACAGCTGATCTCAGAGCTAACAGCTGGGACTGGTGTTTAGCGGGAACAAGTGCTCAGTGATTCACTATTTTTTTTTTTCTCTTTAAATCTATTTCTTCTTTTATTCGTTTTCTGTCAGTGAAGCCAGGGGGGACTTTCACTACAGTATATACATATCGTCTTTAATAACTGGTTGATTGTCAGAATTTTATAAATTGTTGACATCGCATGCATATACATCACTAAATACAAATCTAGCATGCACATAGCAAACATGGACATTTATCTATCTATCAATCTTAATAAAGACCATTTTTTCTCCACTGGTTATTTATCTTAACGACCCCCACACTAAAATGATAATTCTGACCATCATTTCCCAGCACAGTTTCATTCATCTATCAGTACATCTCCTCTGCCACAATTACATGTTCCAAGTAACCCACATTAACACCACTACGACAGAGAACCTGTTCTATAACTCCACACTCTTAACCCTTTCCACACTGAGGTGGCGACGCGTGTAAATTTATTATCATAGACTGTTTACATTTCACTCTTTCGTCCCCCTCTGCAGACAGACTGAATCCTAAGCAGGGGACAAATGCCGATGGAATAAGCATGAACGACATTTTCTTTTTTAAACGTTTGTGGACGACAATTTCTATTTGAAACAACCAAGAACACTGCTTTAAACAATCAGAACACATTTTTTAAAAATAATCCAGAACACTTTTTTTAAAACTGTTCACGACACACTCTTCCTTAAAACAATCACGATCAACACTTTCTTGAAGAACAGCGCGACGGGTTCGGAATGTCACCGTTCACACGCTAATCATTCACATTCCACCCGGATAAATCTCGGTTCGATTTTCGCGGTTCAAAAACAATTCACGAATTCTGGTCAAAAAAGCTTTCGCCATCCGCCAGCCACACGCACTTCGTCGACTTCGGAGATCAAATTTGAAAACAAAAACCTTCGCACTCAACACTGGGTTCATTACAAGCGATTAAAAGCGAGTGCATTTGCCGAGCGGTTATTTGGTGTAGCGGCCGAGGGTAGTGACAGCGGCCGAGTGTTCCCGCCGCCGCCGCCGCCGCCACCCGGCTCGACCGCCACCAAGAGGAACGCCTCCGCCAACGTTACAGCCGCTCACGCCGCTACACCTTCGGGAGATGCTCCTCGTCTCCCTGGCTTTCTACCCGCTTCCCACCTCACAGATTTTCTATCCATAACAACCCAAAATAGAAACCATATCTACCATATCACTCATCCTCACAATCACAAAAAAAAAAAAAAAAAAAAAAAAAAAAAAAATACAATAAGATGACATCCAATCACTAAACCGCAACCAACAGATCAAAAAAAAAAAGAGAGAGAGAGAGAGACAAAACCACCCTAAAACCCATAACAACAGAAAGGTCATTGCCAATGTATCAACGTGACAGAGTATTGACAAAGCATTTGCACGAGAACTCACGGCCAAGGTTATCATCGTGCGCTTGGCAACCGAGCCGGGCGCCCAAAGGGTCTCGCAGGAACCCGAAGACTGTCATCCCAGAAATTTCGTCCAATCGCTCCCTAGGCCTACGTGTGGAGGCGTTGGGAATCAGGTGATCCGCGAAACAAAAGAAGAGGGAAAGAAAGAGAGAGAGAAAAAAAAAGAGTTGAACGCTCTCGATGACGAAACGGTTCAAAATCGATTCCGAGAAAAAAATGGAAACGTGATCTCTCGAGTAAAGGAAAAAAAAAAATACACGTTTATATTCTGAAGTAAATGAAGGAGTCAGAAAATAGAATATCAATTGACACGTGGATAAAACAGCATAAATATATTCATATTCTAAAACATCTATATCTATCTACAACCCAATATCTATCTATGTACAAACCGTAGACACTAAAATAATGAATAAAGTCATAACTTTCAAATCCCGAGTAAAAATGGGCGTGATAAAAAGGGTGTGGATCAATACATCTCTTTTGGTCATATCCCAGGAAATAATGAAGAGGGGACAGGAGGTGGGGGAGGGGGTGAGGGAGGGGGAGGGGAGAGGGGATATGAGGGAAAGAGAGGAGAATGGGGGGAGGAGGAGAAAGGAGGGGGAAGAGGGGTGTATAGAGGGGAGTGGGGGGAAGAGGAGGAGAGGGAGGGGGCTTATAACAAACCCAGGTGCATGGCGGCAAGGGTCATTCACACCGCCACCACGCTCATTACCTACACGTGATAATGTTTTGTTATTGACCTTGCGCCTGATACAGGCATGGATATTTTTTTTATCTTTTTATTAAAATTATCTTATTTCCTGAAACGAATCTTTATAACTAGTATAATTATACAACAATAATAATGATATCAATAATGATAATATATGACTAATAATTAATATAAATATTTTTCCTGTTTCCTTTTTTTTTTTCTTCTTATTTGCAGAAACAATTCTTTGTAACTAATATATCTCTTATCCGTTTCCTCAATTACCATTAATTGATATAATCGGTTAATATTATTAATTCCAATAATCATATCGTAACTGGTGAGAGTTTTCGAGCTAATGAAACTGGATCCGTTAAATTCAAATGGCTAACAACGAATTACATCTCAATTATGGAATTTAATTTCACGCCTAATAACAATTTACAACAATTTTGTTTTATGATTTCTGTGGGCCTAATGTGAATGATGACGAAGTGAACTGACAAATGGATATATTCTGTGAAAGTTTGATGTCCTGGAGTGCAGTGTTATAAGCTAGAATATTTCCGTGTTGACGGACAGTGCATACGAACGCACATCCATATTCATGTTCAGAGGAATGTATGCATATTTGTGTGCACGTAAGGAAGAGATAGTAAATATGAGGAATTAACATAAAAAACAAACTTTCCGAAGAATGTATATGTACGTGACGGCTGTTCAGACTCGAAGCTTTCATCATGAGGTAGAATATATATATATTTTTTCTCCTCGACAGCCATCCGCGTTTGTGAAAATTATGCAGCGTAACGTTTTCCATAAATCGCAACAGGCGTGGAAGTGGCGGCAGTGAAACCCTACAAATTGAAATGATAAATCTGGCCAGTGATGTAAACGGATGTTGTTGTTTTGTGGCCTTAGTGGAACTTGAAGGGATTCTGGATATAAAAAAAGGAGAAAAAAGGGGAAAAATGTGTGATTTTTTTCTTATTTTCCTTGGTGATTGCTTTTCGAAATCAAGTTTGAAAAAATAATTATTATTGTAATTTTTTTCTTAATTTTCCCCCTCTCTTTGGTGAATGGGTTTAGAACTGATAAAAACATTCCGTTACAAGAAAGAGAGAGAGAGAGAGAGAGAGAGAGAGAGAGAGAGAGAGAGAGAGAGAGAGAGAGAGAGAGAGAGAAAATTATATTACAGCAGACAGAAACAAAAATCAAGATCCTTTGCACATGCACTCCCTACACAAGGACAGAGACTAATAAAAATCAAACCACCAATCACTCCTTACCAAAACAAACAAACAAACAAACAAAACAAAAAATAAAACACTTTACAAACTCTTACATCAACAAGATCCCAACAAACCCCGCTACTGCAAACACGCCTACTTCCCTATTTTAACCCCGCCCCTTCCCCCC
>NC_051411.1:10876277-10896277 GCF_015228065.2 Penaeus monodon
TTATTATTATTATTACTATTATTATTATATATATATTTTTTTTTCACTCTCTACCTCTGACTGACTCTTTCTCTCTCTCTCTCTCTCTTCTCTTTTCACTTCCTTCCTTTCTCGTTTTGTCTACCTATCTATCTCTCTGTTCCTCTTCCTCTCCTGCCCTTTCCCTCCCAATCTCTCATTTTTTTCTCACTTCCTCTCTGTCTCCCTACCTGACTGTCTATTTCTCTCTCTCCCCTTCTCTCTCTCTCTCTCTCCCTCCCTCCCTCTGTCTCTCTCTCCCCTCCTTCCCTGTGTCTCCCTCCCTCTCTCAAGCCGCCCCCCTTCTCTCTCTCTCTCTCTCTACCCCGTTCCTCCCTCTCCCTCTCCCTCTCTCATATGTACGCACACAAACACAGACTCACGCTATTTACGTTTCATTGTGAAAATAACCCCGTGAGAGAAGTTGCCATCTTGTCTTCGTTCTTGCGTCACATCTATACTTAAACCGTCAACATCTTCAAGTGTTTTCTTTCGTCATTTTCATCATCGCTATCATTATCATCATCTTCGCAATATTAATAGTAATTAGAATGATCATCATCATAAATATTATTACTATTATTATTACTGTGATTATCATTATCATAATTATTATTGTTATGATGATGATGATGATTGTGATTACAATGATTGTTGTTATTATTATTATTACAGCTATCACTTTCATCACCACCATATCATTAACATTATCTTCATATTATCATTATCACTATCATTACATTATTACTTTATTCTTACTTTTAAGCACCATCACCATTACTACTACTACTTCTGCTGCTGCTACAACTAATACCATTGTTTCAATTATTATTATCTCTTTCATTATTACTATTACTTTCATCATTATTATTACGATAATGGCTATTGTTTTATCAGTATTTTCAACGGAAATCGACACATATGTATCAACATCATAAATACACCTCTTCACATACGACCCAATACCTGTTTGTATGCATGTGTGTGTGTGTGTGTGTGTGTGTGTGTGTGTGTGTGTGTGTGTGTGTGTGTGTGTGTGTGTGTGTGTGTGTGTGTGTGTGTGTGTGTGTGTGTGTTGTGTGTGTGTGTGTGTGTGTGTGTGTGTGTGTGTGTGTGTGTGTGTGTGTGTGTGTGTGTGTGTGTGTGTGTGTGTGTGCACATTTAAACTCAAAAACAAACACAAGCACAAACACACACACACAAATATATATATATATATATATATATATATATATATATATATATACTATATATATATATATATTCATATATACATACATGTATATACACACACACCGTATCTAACAAGTACGAAAAAAAGATCACTATAAGCGAAGGAGGGATCTCCCGCAGGCTAATGGTGTCCCCGACGCTGAAATGGGGTAGATTTAACATATCGCCAAATATGGTATGCATATGATCATACATATATACACATTATAAACACACGCACTTGTATGTATTTGCCCTGGGCATGATGTTAAACTGTACCCTGGGGTTCAAGAATAGTTCCCTATGAGCTCCCCGTGCTAGAATTACGGTGAAGCTACTGGCAGCAGGGCAGTGCTTTCTGCAGAAGGCGCTTATCAGTGCAACTGGTAGTTCACGGCAGATGCAGAATATGAAGAAGTTTAGTCATACTGAACAAACGGCAGAGATAGCATTCCTAGTTAGATGAAACTGAGAGCAAAGAAAAAAACTTGGGGGCCTTTACTTTGCTTACTTGAAAGCTCCTTACCACATCCAAATATGATTGTTTGGGATGCCACGGCTGATCAGCTCAATGATCATCCGTTTCATGAATGAAAGAATGAACGAATGATATATATATATGTATATGTATATGTATATATATATATATATATATATATATATATATATATATATATATATATATATATGAATACACTGATGTAAAATAATTTATTGTTATGTTTGAAATCTGGAATAATGAAATGGTTCTGGGAGCTCAGTGACAGATCTCACGTAGATAAATATATATATATATATATATATATATATATATATATATATATATATATATATATATATATATATATATATATATATATATATATATATATATGTATAATATATATATAATATATATTTATAAAATATATATATGTATCTATATAATATATATATTATATATATATATATATATATATGTATCATTACCACACATTTTTTAATGATATGAAATTAAATTCTAATCATCGCCCGAGGATGACTGAGAACCGCGCTGACGTCACAATGCCTGTCTACTAAACCCTTGCTAATAGATTTAATTGCAATACCTTGTCTCTATCACCCATACACCCCCCCCCCCCTCCTCCTACAATGGGCTCCTGCACCCGCGTACGTGTTGCGCACATGTAAGGCCTTCTCGTCTGTATTTGTGTGTGTAAGAAGAACCGGACCTTGTTACAGACAGCTCCTTGTTCCCCCCCCCCCCTCCCCCACCACCTCCTCACCCCCATAACCCCTTCCCCACCGCCTAACTCCCTACCCCCCTCCCCCTCTTCCCCAACATCGGAAAGGGCTACAGTGGTGGGCGGTTTGGCTGGACACGCCCACTCGGTTCCGCTGCGCATCTCGACTTTTTTTTCTTTTCTCTTTCTCTTTTTCGTTCTTTTTTTCCTTTCGTGGTCTTACGCTGCTTTTTTCTTCTGTATTTGCTTCACATCGAAGTTATTTCTTATTGTACTATGTAGGTCGTCTTTTTCGTTTTTTGCTGTCTTCTCTTTTTTCTTTCTTTCTTTCTTCTTTCTCTCTCTTTCTTCTCTTTTCTCTTCTCTCTCTTCTCTTCTCTACCCTTTCTTTCTCTTCTCTCTCTCTCTTCTCTTCCTCTCTCTCTCTCTCTCCTCTCTCTCTCTCTCTCTCTCTCTCTCTCTCCTCCTCTCTCTCCTCTCTCTCCCTCTCTCTCTCTCTCTCTCTCCTCTCTCCCTCTCTCTCTCTCTCTCCTTCTCTCTCTCTCTCTCTCTCTCTCTCTCTCTCCCTTCTCTCTCTCTCTCCCCCCTCCCCTCTCTCTCTCTCTCCCTTCTCTCTCTCTCTCTCTCTGTCCCTTCTCTCTCTCTCTCTCTCTCCCTCTCTCTCTCTCTCTCTCTCTCTCTCTCTCTCTCTCTCTCTCTCTCTCAGCATTTCATTCCTTTTCGCTCCTCTTCAGTCGTTTTCGTATCCTTTCCCCCTTCCACTGCCACCTCCCCTCGCTCCCCCTCCCCCACGACCCATCACGCGGTTGCAGGTCGTTGGGAAGTCGTACATCGAGTGACTGTCAATGCAAACATTGTCGTTAAGGTGATTTTACGATGGCAGGGGGGGAGGGGAAAGGGGAGTGGGGAGAGGGGAAAGGGGAGAGGGGAAAGGGGTAGAGGAGAGAGGAGAAGGCAGAAAGTAGGGGAGGGAAAATTGGAGGGGAGAGAGAGAAAAGGGGAGAGGATAGAGGGAAAAGGGTTGAGGGGAGAGGAGAGAGAGGGAAAAGGGTAAAGGGAAAGGGGAGAATGAGGAGGGGAAGTCAGAAAGGGGAGAGAAGAGAGGGAAAAGGGACTGGGGTCATGATGTGGAAGGGTCGGGGGAGAGGGGGGGGTCCTGTGGGGGTCCTACGAATGGCGTCATGAATAGAGCATTGTGCAGGAGGAAGGGTTTGGGGGGGGGGTTAAGGGGGTAAGAAGGAAGGAAAAGGAAGAGGAGGAGGAGGAGGAGAAAGAGGAGGAGGGGGAGGAGGAGGAGGAGGAGGAGGAGGAGGAGGAGGAGGAGAAGGAAGAAGGGAAGAAGAAGGAGGAGGAGAAGAAGACGGAAAAGTAGGAATAGGAGTAGGAAGAGGAGGAAGAGGAGGAGGAAGGGGGACGAAGGGGTGGGGGTGGGCTATCTAAAGGCTCTTTAAGCTGCCATACATGATTCGTGGTTGGAGGTGTGACGTCATTGATGTCGGCGGGGGCGGTGGCTGGTTCGACCTGAAGGGTTTGGGTTCGAACCCGCGGGTCGGATTCGTAAGCACAGGTTTATTCGCACAACGAAATGGTGGAGGGGATATCTGAACAGAAATTTATAACCAAATACACCATAATACACACACACACACACACACACACACACACACACACACACACACACACACACACACACACACACACACACATACCACAAACACACACACACGCACCACAAACACACGCACGACACAAACACAGATTCCCCATCTTGGCTTCTACACACAAACGATCTCGGCTTCTTGGCTGAGCGCGCCCGCTTCCTTTATCCATCTCAAGTTACGAGATCTGAGGACTCGTCAAAGATGGATGGGAACCTCCATTTCCTTCTGATATACCCTTGATTTACTAATAGTTCTAGTATGTTCTCATCTGATAGTATGCTCTATTATGTTTGTTTTTTTAATTATTATTAATTTCTTTGGATATGTTATGTGTTCTTAGATAATATCTTGTAATAATTTTTATTATGCCCCCGGTAATATATCTTTTTTCGTATTTTCAATAAAATGTTCTAATGCGTTCTGAGAAAGGCAGCCTCATATGCTATCAATAATATCGTTTAAGGTTTTAATTTGTTCTCACAAGCGTAGCCAATAACCATTTCCTCTTACGTTGCACCATTTAACTGACTTTTAGATCAGTCGAGAATCGCCCCATGTTATTCTGTTCATAAAGCTCGTTTTCCCTTGAAATCTCGCGAGGGGGAGAGAGAAAGAGAAAAAATAAATAAAACTTCACAAGCCAATCCGGCCTCTACATAATCAGGTCATAAGGATCGATTTTCCCTACATGATCGACGATGCAATTCCTGCGCCAAGTCGTGTGGGATTTTCTGCAGTCGCATCGAAAGGGTGGGAAGCGGACGGAGGGAGAAAGAGAGGAAGAGGAGGAGGGCCAAAAGGAGGCGAAAGAGGGGGAGAGAGGAAGGGCAGAGGGAGGGGGAAGAGGTGGGACAGGATTAAAAAAGCTTAGGATAATATTTAGGATTCAAATTCGCTTAATCCATCACGAAGAAGCGAGACCAAATCCTCTCCCCCCCCCCTTCGTCCTCCCCACTTCTTGACCTCATACCCCTCCCATCCCCCTCCCCTCTAACCCTTATATAATTTCTCCCTCCCCTCCAGTCCCTCCTCCCTTCCCAATTCCCCCTCACCAACCACTCCCTCCTTCCTACTCCCTCCCTCACCCTCTTAGTCCTCACCCTTATCTCTCCCTCCTCACCCTCACCCTTTCCCCCCTCATCTCTCACCCTTTCCCCCCTCACCTCTCACCCTTTCCCCCCTCACCTCTCACCCTTACCCTCTCTCTCCTCCCCTTCCCCTTCCCGGCTCACCCCCTCACCTCTCCCCCTTACCCCCTCTCCCCCACCCTCACTGGCCAGACTCCGCTCATTAATTATGGCTTTCAAACATGTCTTATTCCGAATGCCAAATATTTTCCATCAGCTGTTAATCAAGACCATGAGCTGACACGCCTGGGAGCCTCGTGGGACAAAATCGGATTGCTCTTACACTTAATTTTTATTCGTGGATGTCGGTGAGTCGTTTTGGAAAAGAGGGCGAGGGAGAATGCGGATAAAGAGGGTCGTGAAGAATAGGAATGGAGGAGGGATATGACAAATGGATAATGATAAAGCAGGTAAAAGCAGCGGTGGATGATTGAAAAGTGGACAAAAGAAATATTGATAAAGGTGAAGAAGGAGGATTGACCAGGGATAAAGATAATGCAGAAGGAAGAGTGAGAAATGGATAATGGTAATATAAATAAAGATGGAGGGAAAATAATAGAAATAAATATAGTAATAGATAGATGGAGGAGGAAGATTACACAGCAGAAAATCACTAGCAATAACAATGTCAACAATAACAATGGTAATAATAATGGTAATATTAATAGCAATAGCAAATGCAGTAGTATATCAGTAACTGTACTTGTATAAAAAAAAAATATATAATGATAACAACTATAATTTTAACAATTATAATGATAGAAGCACTAATAAAATTATGATGAATAATAATATGGTTAATAATAGGCATGGTGATGATAACAATAATAATATAAACGACATGCATAATTATAATAAAAACATCAATAACAATATTGCTGATAACATTACTCTCATCATCATCATCATTATCATTATTATTGTTTTACTGTTGTTATCATTATCACCATCATAATTGACTATTATTATTACAATTAATACAATAATATTTGTTATCATTATTGTTAGCATTACTTTCATTATTACTGCTTTTGTTGTTTTCCTTATTCATACCATCATTACTATTATCAATATTGCCATCATCATCACCATCATTATCACCATTAGTATTATACGCATCATCTTTATATCATTATCATTGTAAAAGAAAACGAAGCTGATAAAGAAAACGATAAAGTTCCATAAAGGAAAGAGGAAAAAAAAATATGTAGATGAAAAAAACACACGAAAGAATGGAACCAAAATACTAAAAAATTTCACTTAAAAAAAAAATAATAATAATAAAGAAAAAAAATTAGAGATAACCTCACACCGAGAATCCATCAGGCGATGCTAATTTGAATAGCACAAAAAAAACAAACAATAAGAACAACAACAAACAATAACCACAATAACGAGGGTGATGGAGCCACCGAGAATAAGAATGATGAGCAAATTATTAATAATGGGCCAGAAGGAGGTGCTAAGTTGGCCCACCCCCCACGGAGAGCCCGGGGAGGTGGTGAGTCCCCGCCCCACCCCCCTCCTTCTCCTCCTCTTCTCCCTTCTCCTCCTCTTCTCCTCCTCCTCCTCTCCTCTCCTCCTCCTCCTCCTCCTAGATTCACTTCCCTCCCCCTCCCTCTCCTCTCGTCCCCCCCCCGTTTAACATCTCTTTTCCTCTTCCCACTTACCCTCCCTCTCCACCTCCCTCCTCCGTTTAACAACTCCCCCTCCCTCTCCCTCTCCCCCTCCATAACATCTCCCCTCCCTACCCCCCCCCCACTTCTCCTCCCCTCTCAGTACCCTCCTTCTCTCCCCCCCTCCCTCCCACCTTCCCCTCCCTACACCCCACTTCTCCCCCCCCTCAGTACCCACCTTCTCTCCTCCCCCCCCTCCCTCCCACCTCCCCCCCCCCCAGGACAGGGTGGACTCCAGCACCCCGATGACGTCACTCTGTTGCCAGGAGCGGCCGGCGTTAGATCACCGCCACCCAACCTTACACTCTCAAATTACCGCTTTTTTTTTTTTTTTTTTCCTTCGTCGTGTTCACTTCGTCTAGAAACCCGAGAAAAAATAAACAATAACTGCTTGTAATACCTCGCATATTTTGCAATAGACTGTACGTGTGTGTGTGTGTGTGTGTGTGTGTGTGTGTGTGTGTGTGTGTGTGTGTGTGTGTGTGTGTGTGTACACATATGTCTATCTATTCATCTATGCACACACACACACACACGCACCGCACGCACGCAAACCATTATATGTATTACTTAATTTATTATAGTGTTAGTATATATTATGTATATATATGTGTTATATTGTATCATATGTTATTATTATGATCTGTCACACACCACCACCACCACCACACACACACACAGTAATTCTATATCTATATATATATATATTATATATATATATATATATATATATATATATATATATATATATATATTATATATATTATATATATATATATAATATACATTACAATACAAACACATACCTTCTCTCTGTATTTTACTAATCATTATATAAAATCGTATCAAATAAATCCGATATTATCATAAAATCGAATCACAAAGAGCATGAAAAAGCGAACCTTCAAAACAGCCACGAAACAGAATGAATGAGAAACGAGTGAATAAAAAACGTAAAAACTTCCATAACGTGAAATAAAGAAGCATTAGCAATAATAAAGAAGATGAATTTGTAATCATAAAAAAAGAGGGATCGGAAAGTAATAAAAGATGGTGAATGAGAAACAATAAAAAAAGAAGTGAAAACTGAAATGATAAAGAAGAAGAATCAGAAACCATAAACAAAGAAACAGATAACAATAAAAAGAAGAAAATGAAACAAACAAACAAACACAAACAGCAAAGATGACGACTCAGAAACAAATAAAAAAAAAAGAGAATTATTTCACCAGAAATAACCAAGACAAATCTAATAAAAAAAAACACACAAACAAAACAAAAGGAAGGAATTATAAACACGCACACCTTTCTCACACGTCTTAAAACACGGCAAACACCTAGCGACTTTACACAAGTGACTCTCCTCTGACCCGCAGGTGACTCTGACAATACTGCATGACCAAACAACCCCTTTCGCCTCACCCATAGAGGTCAGAGGTCACGGACGCGCTAAACCCTCTGACCTTGTTGCCTCTGGATTTGCATGATTTCATTTATTTAATATTTTTATCGCCAATATTATCATTATTATTATCATCATCATCATCATCATCATTATCATCATTATCATTATCATTATCATTATCATCATCATCATCATCATCATCATAATTATCATTATTATTATTATTATTATCATTATCAATATTATTATTAATTGTATTTGTTTTTTCTTTTTTCTTTTGCGGGGGTCGTTTCTTAACTTTGAGGGATTAGCTTTTTTATTTTTTGTTAATCATTAGTTTTCAACTTAATTTGTATTTTTCCTTTTTTTCCGGTAATTTCTGTATATTCCCCCCATTATCTCTTCTTTCTCTCTCCTTCTCATTCAATATTCCTTTGACATTTCTGTCCAACCTTTTTGCTCTTTGCCTAACCCTTAGCTTTATCTCTGTTCCCCTTAACGTCCCCCTCTTTCCCCATTACCTCTTCCCCATCCCTTTACTTAACTTTCCCTCCCTCTTTTTTCCCATTATCTATCCTATCCTTTCTATCCATCCATTGCTCACTACCCCCTCCCCCTCCCCCTCCCCACCGCCTCCCTCTTCCCCATCCCTGATTTTAATCTATTACCCCCCCCATAATATTAATCTCCCATTATCTATTCTATCCTATCTATCCATCCACCGCTATCTATTCTCCTACCCCCCCCCCCCCCATAAGCAGCGGAGACTCGTCCATTTCGAAACATTTAACAAAATAGCAATAAATGTCTTGAGAAAATTGTTCCCTAAGATAAAATTCTTGGTCTCATTTCTGTTTCGGGCTATCGTCTATTCACTATTTTTTTTTTCCCTTTGAAATTCGTTCAAAGTGAAATAAGCAAATGAGCGCATGATGGAAAAAATGAATAAAAATAAAAAAAAGGGAAAATTATATTAATCAATCTTTATCAAAACACTTGTCCCACATTTATTTTCCAGATTAATAAAAAAGGAATAAAAAAAAAACAATATAAAAAAAGAGAAAACATCACTAAAAATAAAAATAATAAAGATGAAAATGCATAATTCACCAGACCTGACAGGGACAAGATATAAACCAAAGAAACTTTCGAAAGACGATCCCATAATTGGAAACATAAATCTTTTTAATCAAGAAGACCTTCGTTTTTCGGATTCTCTGTTTGGGTGAGCGTGCGTGATGTATGTCCTGAGGCTCTTGTGGTCTATAAATTTCTATTTTATTGTATCTGTGATATAGCCATTCTTGATAGAAATAAATTGTAATGAATTATAAGTATATATATTTTTTTATAATATTCTGTCATGAAAGGGTAAAAAAAATGAGTTGTATTCCATATATGTTCTTTTTTTTTTGTTTCTTTCTATAAATAGTGGAAATGGTAGTCATAATCCACGCAAAAATTCTTGGGACATACGATACCCAATTTCACATCTGGAATCTAGAACACTCCCTCCTGCATGGTGTTAATTCAAGACCCCTTTTCCCTTTCGAATCCACGTTCCTGGGCACACTATAAGACAAGCGACATGCCCAATTCCCTGCAAGAAGTCTCAGGTACCTTAAGACGCTGGGCGTGGCCTGGCGTTCGCACATACCTGGACGCGCGGAGACTCGGCACAAACCTGTTGTCGAGGCAATAGGAGCTTCCCTAAAAAGCGCTCGAAAGTGACGCGGGAACATCGATCATATTTACATGATGCCTTCGCGTGTGACTTATTTTCCCCTCCTCAGGTTTATTTGTTCTGACACTGATGTCATTCAGCTCGCGCTCTCACGTCTGTCGAGTCGTTTTATTTGTTTTACTTGCTCTAAGCCGGTGTCGTCACTGTAGCTGTACATGGAGGCCGCGCGCGTACACAGAGCAGAGACGTTAATCTTCCTCGTGGACTTATTTGGCCGAGTGACACGTCCCGGGGTGTCCTGCGACGGCGAGGCCTTGTAGGGGCGGAGGCTGTAGTCGCTGGCCGGGGCGCTACGGCTTTCCGGCATCCGAGGGGGGGGGGGGGGCGGGTTCTCTGAGGATGCGCGCCTTATCTCCGGGTCGATAATGAGGGTTTCTGCGTTTTCATTAAAGGCTTTTGGGATTTGCGGTTCGTGTATTTTTTTTTTTTCAATTTTCTATGGCGTTTTTTAAAACAGATTCTATGGTATTTTATCTCTAGATCTGACATACGAACATCTAACTAATATAAAAATTAGTCAAAAGAGAAGGTTTGAAATTCAGAAGATCAAACACATACACAAAAACAATAATAATAATAATAATAATAAAATAGAGAAAAAAATAAAATAATAGTGTCTATACGAAGATAATAAAACCCCAACACGAAAGACAGTAGAAAGCATGAGAAGAAAAAGAAGGAGAATCAGGGAAAAGAAAAGAAAGAAAAAAAAAGAAAAAAAAAAAAAAAAAAAAAAAAAAAAAAAAAAAAAAAAAAAACATGCAGGTTCAGTAACACTAAACTTTCCAAGATTCTCTCTCGTTCTCTCTTCATTCGTGCATAGTTCACGCCCCAGCACAGCATTTTGGCGTTTCAGCATCTTTATAGACACTGAAGTCAATCCAGACAAGACTTTGCTCTCTGGACACTGAGCCTCGAGTTTGTTTATTTATGCAAAAAGAAGAATAAAAAAGCAAGTTCCTGCATTTAAATTCCTTTGATGGTTTATCGCACAAACAGCCTTCAATCTTCATCCCAAGTACTGTATGTATCACATTTGTATTTGGATTAAACAAAGAAAATATAAACAACAGGAAGAATAAGAAAAAAAAAAATATATATATATACGTTAAAGAAAATATTCGAAAGAAAAAAAATACGGAAATGAAGAATTAAAAAAAAGAGAGAGAGAAAGATTAAGAATAAATAAATAAAATAGAAAAAAAAAACTCGCAAACAGAGGTCCATGCCCTAATGCTTCCCGTTTTGCCTTCAGAGATTTTCAAGAAACCCGAGTAATAAAGATGTTTAAAACGACCACACGTCACACCTCGGCCGCACCAACCTCGACGGGAGGGAGGCTGGCGTCCATGGCAGCATGAAAGAAGAAGAACAAGAAGGAGGAGGAGGAGGAGGAGGAGGAGGAAGAGGAGGAGGAGGAGGAACAGGAGGAGGAGGAGGAGGAGGAACAGGACGAGGAGGAGGAGGAGGAACAGGACGAGGAAGAGGAACAGGAGGAGAAGGAGCAGGAGGAGGAGCAGGAGGAGGAGGAGGAGGAGGAGGAGGAGGAGGAGGAGGAGGAGGAGGAAGAGGAGGAGGAGAAGAATGAGAAAGAGAAGAAGAAGAAGAAAGAAAAAAACATTCACTCAATAAAAAAATAAAGAAATAAAAATACTAATACATGAATAAAAAAATAAAGGAAAAAAAAAAACAAAAAAAAAACGAACAAACTAAACAATAAAACAACAACAACAACAACAACAACAGCGAGATCAAGCGCTTTCACACCTTTGCCAAAGCCCTCTCACGGCCTCGAGCCTCGAGTTCCAGCGCCGTGGGCCTCGAGAGAAAGCAGCTGGAGGTCGTGAGGACGGCAACCTCCAAGATGTCAACTGAGTCTTATTATTCAACGTCTCATAAATTTTGATATTTTGAATAAATGAATAATCAAATAAATAAATGAATAAATAAATGCGGGGCGCAAACCCAAGGACAGAAATAGAATGAAAGTGGAAAACTGAGCTTACGAATAAAAGAAACAAAAAGAAAATGCGCAAGATAAATACAACGAATAGGGACAGACGAGCAGAAATAGAGATATCTCAGTGAAAGCATAATAAAATATATTAAAGGAAGACATTTATTTACGTAATCCCCTTAGGATAATATGAGATTATCCAACTGGCTCTCCAACTCCCGTCCGCTTCGTTCTAATCTCACATTTCAGACTATAAATAGACTCCGAATATGGCATTTATACAAAGAGAAGAAGAAGAAGAAGAAGAAGCAAGGAGAAGAAGAAGAAGCAAGGAGAAGAAGAAGAAGCAAGGAGAAGAAGAAGAAGAAGCAAGGAGAAGAAGAAGAGGAAAAACCCTGTAATCAAATAAAACTCGTTTAATCAATCCTACACCGTTGAATAATTGTGATTTCATGTGTTCGAAACCTGTTACAACAAAGAAACACATGGCGATGGCGACGGCTTCACATGAACACGAACACAAATGCAAATCGTATGGAAATGTACGTAAAGAAAATATAAATGAAACAGATCCACGACCTGAGGAAGAAGAACACAAAACGAACAAAAAAAAAGACGAACGCACGCAAACCGTGTGACTGCAAGCAAAGGGCACCAGTAAAACAAGGCATATACAAATCGCACCTCTCAGCGCTATTTACGGCTGCAGAACGAGGGAACAAATAAAACCAAATAAGCTCGGGGATTGATTGTCGTTTCTCTTTCTCTCTTTCTTTCTTTTTCTGTCTTTCGCTCTCTTCTCTAATTTTATTTCGTTGTTGCTTTCTTCCTCTCTCGTTTTCTTTTTCCCTGTCTGTCTGTCTGTCTGTCTGTCTGTCTGTCTGTCTGTCTGTCTGTCTGTCTGTCTGCCCGTCCGCCTGCCTGTCCGTCTGTCTGTCTACCTGCCTGCCTGCCTGCCTGCCTGCCTGCCTGCCTGCCTGCCTGCCTGCCTGCCTGTCTGTTTCTGCCTCTGCCTCTCTTCCCACTTTTTCCTTTCTCTCTAACGCTCACACATACGATTTTTCTCTTGCAAATGACCACTGATGGCGACACGACAGCGAGATCGATGGTACGACTGAATATTTTATTCCCATATAAAGGTATATGGTGGGCGCGGGCGAGAAAGATATTCGTTCTTGGAAAGAAAAAAAAAATCGTAAGCAGGTAAAGTAATATTTCTCGCCAGGATATTGAAACGGTTTTCCCTTCCGATAAAACAGGAAAGTCTTATGGCTTGATAAAGGAGTATCTCGAGCTCAGATACCCGGGGAAGGACACGGAATTAGGGTAGCGTTGGGTCTTGTGTTTCGTATTTTACTGATTGGAAAAATGTTCTTGTGCTTTATTGAAGGAACGATGCGGGACGACATATAGATTATTCGAGCTAACATATGGGAATTGTGGTTTTTTTTTTCTCTCTCTTTTTTTTTACATATTTTATAAATTAACAGTGAAAACAATATGAAAAATAGACGGAACTGGCTTTAACTATCAATTGTATTGAAAACAGGGGCAAATCTCTCGAACTCAAATAGTACAAACGCTCAATACAGACAGGTATAGTACCGAGCTAACACACGCAACACATATTCGGTACATTAAGAGTACATCGCCACGCGGACTCGGCTTACCTGCGCCTCGTCACGCAAGGGCAGTCTGCGGGCTTGGTAACAGTGCATGGCATGACACCATCTCACAATAATTCAGCAACGCCCTTCGCACCGGCAGCAATCTGTCGGCGAACACCATCAGCGACACCATTGTTTAGTTTAGCAAAACTGCAAGCCTCCTCTGCATAATATGCTCGTCTCTTGGGAGTGCACTGCGGTCGGGCGGGGGTGTGCTTGTGATTCTTTGTGTGTTAGTATGTGTGTGTGTGTTTGTGTTTGTTTGCGTGTTTCAGGTGTGGTTTCGGTGTTTTATTTTGATTTAGCAATGTCATTGTACGATTTGATTTGTCCCGCAAATGCCCCCCCCCCCCCAATAATAATTACATATTTCCAAGTTTTTGTCTATACATACCAGCTGCATTCTTGTCTTCTTTCACACTTCCTCCCCCTCCTCCCCCGCATCTACACGTGTCTCCTCCTTCCTAAACCATACTACCTTATCCTCTTATTCTCCCTATGATTAAATCAGCGCCTCACACCTGGGCATTTCCTGCTCGCCTGATCCTCCTCCCCTTCCCGCAGGGCCTCCAGGCATCCAGGTGTGCGTCACAGCCTCCCAATCACAGACTCGCAAGACAAGACAGCTTCTTCTTTATGACATCCGTGATGACGATCACCACAGGAGGCTCCCTGGTAACATCACAGACGAATTTTCAACTACAATATATCCCCCTCTAAAAGATCCTACGCCAGTACACCTTTTGGCAGAGGATGACTCGAAGGAAAATGAGTCTTGAATCCTCCTGCGACTCGATCTTTACTCCCTTCACCGGCTCACACACTCACTCCTCCTCACACGTTGCTCATAATGTTCCTCACTGAGGCGTCGGCAGGCTGGATCTCCAACTATTTCCTGAATGGGTCGACCTTGGCTGCTCACCGCTCCTTCGTGGATGTCTGCAGCTGCCTCCCGAGCCGCCGGTGATCCGCTCCAGGAGGAGGATTTACATTTCGCCCGAATCTCTGTCGCGTTTCAGGTGCCGAAAGGTGGGTCCTTGTGGTTTATTCGGTGGATGGAGACTCGACGTCGGTCTGATTATGAGGCTTTGATTGCCTGTATGCCTTTATCTGGCTCTGCGTTTGTTCACACAGACGCACAAACACACACACACACGTGTGTGTGTGTGTGTGTGTGTGTGTGTGTGTGTGTGTGTGTGTGTGTGTGTGTGTGTGTGTGTGTGTGTGTGTGTGTGTGTGTGTGTGTGTATACACACAAACAGACTTAAGCGATCACCCCCGTCCCTCCTTCCCTCGCCTCTGTATCTCATCTCCTGTCACTGCGCGACAGTTCTTTCAACACGCTACCACACCCCAATAGATCATTATGGTAAGTTACACTTCCAAAAAAAAAATGTTTCTGAGACGATAGTGTGCGTGCTATCAACCAGACGAGAACCAAAACACAAGAATTAATCATGCGCACTTGAACATCAACAACAACATCAACAACAAAAGCAACAACAGCAAAAAAAAAAAAAAAAAATCGATATTTCTAACCATTAGCAAGAGACTTCATCTTAGAACATCATGACCATATAAGGAAAAGACCGGCTACACCTCCCCCCTTCCCCTTCCCCTTCCCTTTTCCTCCCCCTCCCCCCCCCCTATTCTAACTCGGCACGATGACGCAACGAAACGTACAACGACTCTTTCGAAGACGCACGACGGCGAGCCAAAGATGACGTCACGCCCGCAAGGCTACCATGCCCAGGCGGTGTGGGAGGTGACGTCACTGCTGGGCTATGAACGTACGGGGAAAAAAGAGATTATCCGTGGAAGACATTTAAGATTTATATTTTCGATTGTTGCAGCAAGATGAGGGAGCAAGATGTCTCCTGTCAGTGGCCATATATCCGGTCTGAGTGTAATTCTGCAGCATTTAGTTTATTTATCGTAGAATCGTTGAAACATCTGACCGTTCTCATAGTCTATTCGTTTCTTTGTTTTCTCTAAACTTATCCGGTCCAACATCAATGAAAATCGTTCAAACATTTGTCTATATATTTAAAAAAATATTATACAGTATCTAAGGAAACTGTATGACATGCGAGTTAAACGTGGCGAGCATAGTCCGTAGGTTTTTACCCCTGAGTCTTGTATGTTTTTTGCTCTTGAAAACCTTGTAACGTTTGTGCCCTTATATGACCTTGCTAACCATCTATGGCGTCCCCTCATTCTTACACCTCAAGTTCTGCCAAGTTCGTTTTATGTGATATCAATTTGGAAACGTATCTATTCCCACCCTTTTCCATTTCCTTTCTACTTCCATGAATTTTATCGCCCCTTATCTTCTAACTCCCTCTTCTCATTTTCCCTCATCCCACCTGTCCCTCGCGCACACTTTCACGGTGATCTCCCGTCCATTAAGCCGATAATGGCGTCTGGGCCGGTGACGTACCCATATACAGTGGTGATCAGGCCTTTGTTTCTCTATCATGAAGATCACTTACCTCGCCCGCTCCTTCCATGGATGGTTCGGCCAGGGGCGAGGAGGGGACGCAACAACACGAACAGCTCGAACAAGCACACGCGCGCAAATACAAGCGCTTATAGGGCGCGATCAAACAACTACAGCTCGAGATGGTTTGTGCGCCCACGTGGTGGCACCCCCGAGCGAGATCAAGTGGCAAGTGCGTCCATTTAAAGTGTTCAACGCCGTGACACCATACGGCCTAGGGGTGACAGGGCGCTTATAACATGCGCTCTGCTGCTGCTGGCGGCCAGATGATGACCGTCTCCCCTCGCTCCCCTCTCCCTCCCCTCATCTCCCTCCTCCCTCTCCTCCTTGCCATCTCCCTCTCCTCTCCTCCCTCTTCTCGCTACCCCTCCCTTCTCCTCCTACTCCCCTCTCCTCCTCCTCCTTCTCCTCGCCCTCTCCCTCTCCCTCTCCCACTCTCCCGCTTCTCCCTACCAGCTCCCGAAACTTGCTCTTGTTTACATTCAACTCGTAAACTGAAATGCATTTGACCTCTGACCTTTTGGAGGAGGGGGAAGGGGTCACATAAACAACGAGAGGGGTCACTTATGTGTCCTATCAAAGGGGTGGGGGTGGGGAGGGGGCTGTGGAGGGGAAGTTGGAGGTGAAGGGTGAAGGTGAGAGGAAATGAGGAAGGGAGGGAGGGAGGGAGGGAGGGAGGGAGGGAGGGAGGGAGGGAGAAGACAGACAAACACACACACACACACACAACACACACACACACACACACCACACACACACACACACACACACACACAACCCCCCCCCCCCCACAAACACACGGAGGGGGGGGGAGAAAGAGAAGGAAAAGAAGTATATGCCTTTTTATTCCTTTTTGCGCCACTCGAAACATTAAACCTTACTCGACTTGTCTGAAGTCAAGAGCACTTCGTCTTATTCAAGCTTTATCACTCAAGTTCAAGAAGTTTAAAATCATCAAATATCAAAAGGATGATTATCAATATTTATGTTGTTGTTGCAGATGAGACCCCTTGTTAAGCCGTGCCTGTTACTCTGTGATTGTCCATTGCTCTGACCCTTTGCAACGAGGGGTCAGGAAAGGCCAGGCCAGCGATGTGACTTGCAAAGGTGTGCCTCCACGACATTGTCCTCATGTTCTAATAAATATGAACAGATAATACAAGGTGTCAGGGGATGCAAATTATGTGTATGTAGTATGCATATGTGGCAACGGTCGTTGATTTCTTATCCAGGAGGTTGTCTGAATCCTAAAACACGACTTAATGCTCAAATTTATACATAAATACTGCATGCTAATAATAATAATAATAATAATAATAATAATAATAATAATAATAATAATAATAATAATAATAATAATAATAATAATAATAATAATAATAATAATAATAATAATAATAATAATACCAATAATAATAATAATAATAATGATAATAATAATAATAATATAATACATAGTCACTGAAAAAACATACAAATGATAGCCTGGCTGTACAGGTGTTTGGCATACATATGAATGCCTGAGACAACAAAATGAAACGAGACACTTTACACATGAGGCATAGTGCTGATGCTGTAAAAATAATCACAAGAATGTATATAGTCAAGCAAACTATCGCATTAAGCAGATAATTACATTCAGTAAATATTTATGATACTAATAAGACACTGACTCATCAGCAAACAATGGAAATATATATATATAAACGCCTCTAGATACCAAGGAATGCACCAAGGACGGGAGTTCAATGCGAAAAATTATTGTAAAAATGTGCTCTAAGATCAACCTCTCATGTACATAGACAGATCTCCATGTACGTACGCACATCCCCAAACGTACATACTAAAGGAGTTCCACACGGGGCTGTTGACTGTCATGCACACATACCACAAATTCAGACTTGACTGATCATCTGCCAGATAAGATCACATCATGAACAACATGACCCTCTCCCCCACCCTCCTCTCCTCAAACTTTCTCTTCCCCCCTCTCTCCTCCCCCCTTCCCCTCTCCCTCCCCTCTTCCCCCTCCTCCTCCTTTTCCCTCCCTCCTCCCTCCCTCCCTCCCTCTCCCCTGCCCTCTCCCTCCCCCCTTCCCCCACATGTTGAACAATCCTCCACGTGAACTTGATCATGGTTGATGTACACATGCCTGAAGCTCTTGAGGGCGTGTTCTGAAGCTGGGTGCATATAATTATCTTTTTTCTTTTTGATTTTATATTTGCAGTTGTGCTTTGCATGTTTTTTTATTACTATTTTTCCTACCTTTTTTATTTTCTGATAATGATTCTCTACACAGATACACATATTTAGCATCAGTGAGTTGAGAAGACACGTTACTCTGAATTTAAAAGAAGAGAGGGAGAGAGTAGTAGACAACACAAACCAAAGAAAGGATGCATCTGTCATTATCGGCAATTTCATGCACTTCTGTTCACTCCTCCATTCTCATCCAGATGTGAATATGCCCGAGTGCGGGTTATGCCTCCCCCCACCCCCCCTTCGCACCCACCTCCCTCACACACACACTAAACAACCCCCTCTTCCTCCCCCACTACCCCCTCCACCCAGTTTAACCCGCGTGTATTCGTTCAGGTCCCGATGTCGTCGACTGCAGTCTCACAGTGTCTCTCTATCTTTAATACATGTACAGATACATACACAATTTTCCCAACCACACGCCCGCGACGGCATTTTAACAAGCAACAGAATATCCGACACAGACCACAGAGCCCATCGCATCCTTCCTTGCTACCTATGCCACATGTGATACGAGCTGTCTCGCAGTGTTGTCTTCTTCCATCTGTTGCAATGCGCTACATCAACATACGACTACTAACACAGACACCCTTCCACACCACCTCACACCACACACACAACACCTGATCTCGTCCTTTCTATGCCATCTCTTCCAGACAATCAACAACATACATCAATCCCAAACAAAACACACACACACACACACAAACACCACATGCACACAACTCTCTCAAACAACCACACACACACGCACACAACTCCCCCAAACAACCACGCACACAACTCTCTCAAACAACCACACACACACACACACACACACACACACACACACACACACACACACACACACACACAGGGGGTCTGGCACGCACATACTAAAGCTCGCCGGGATGCTTGTCCGGGAGACTGGACTTGGTGCGACCTTGTGAGCTCCAACTGGACCGGTTGGGAAATGTCGCCACTGCTCGCTGGGCATCTGAGACCGAGCCCTGCCCATTTTCCAACTCCCTCCCCCCCCCTCTACCTGCCGACCCTCCTAATCCTTACCCCTTCTAACCCTCCACCCTGTCTATAACCTATCTATCTCCCTGCTTCATTACCCCTATCTTGCCTTCCCTTCCCCTACCCCCTCCCCACACACTTTGCTCGGTCGGTCCCGGACCTGCATATAACCCCCCTTCTTCTCCTCTTTCTCGTGCCTCTTGTTCTTTCTTCTTTTTTTTCTATCTCCTCTCTCACTCTCTCTCTCTCTCTCTCTCTCTCTCTCTCTCTCTCTCTCTCTCTCTCTCTCTCTCTCTCTCTCTCTCTCTCCCTCTCCCACTATGTCTCACGCTTCTTTTATTTTGCACATATTTATTTTTACATTTTCTACATCTATATAGTTTGCAAATTTATACTTACGTTTCGAATGGAATTGCTGTTTCCTAGTCTTTCTTTCTCACTCGACAGGACAAACGTAGCCAAAAATGATAATTAAAAACTAAATTTAAACAATAACAATCAAATCAAAGGAAATATCACTCATACTTTAAAGGCAAAACTAAATAAACA
>NC_051411.1:10913777-10921277 GCF_015228065.2 Penaeus monodon
ACATCACACACAGCCTCGAGTTACGCCCTTTTTCTCTCCCAAGAGTAATCAGACACTATACCTCTTATAAAAGAGATTAAAAAGCCTCGCTCTAAATCCAAGACTTGTGGCGCAAATTCTAAGAATTTTTGAAGGGGAAAAGGGAGTAAAATAAGAGAGAGAGAGAGAGAGAAAGATATATACATAAACCTTCATTGAAAACTTGCCGATTCATCCTTTGGCGTTCCTATCAGCATATTCTGGCCACGTGACTCTCATACAAACCTTCGCCTTTTCGCTGACGTTATGCTGACTTCAATACATGCATCTTGCTCTTTTTTTTTACTTATTTTATGCATAACTTATTTGTAGTTTCTTGTTTTTGTTTGTTGTTTGTTTGTGTAAATATCTTTTAATATTTGTAAGGTCTGTATTTGTAAGTATCTTCTAGTTTTTTAAAAGTCTGTATCTGTAATTATTTGGTTTGAATATGGTAATTATCTGGGATTATTTCTGGAAATATTAGAGTAGCATATCGTAAAGTGAAGTATTGTTCTTGCAATCTCACAGACTTCCCTTAAGTTTTCCTAATGCTTTTTAAGGGCTTGTCTCTTTAAAATGTTTGGTCCGAGCCACACGAACCCACGACCTGACAAAAACCCACCGCGTTTCTTAGATCTTTTTTTTTCAAGTAGTCTGCGTTTGTAAAGAGTTTGGTCCGAGCATGCTAATATCTCAGATTGTTTCCTATAAGCCCTCAACGTGTGAAGTCCTCCTATAACCTCGTAGACTTCCTCTGGGCTTCTTACTATATTCTTAAGGTCTGTGTTCATATCTTAGGACGATTTCCTATAATCGCCAAACACCTGAACTGTTTCCCCGACCCCCAAAATCCCCCTCCACGCCCTTCCCTTGGCGCCTGCCCCCTCCTCCTCCCCTCCCCTCCCCTCGTGCGAATCCTCGCCACCCCCGCCTGGCCCGGCGAGAGGCGTCCGGCACAACCCATGCTGTTCACACACTCGCACCCACGGTAGCGAGGTCCGTCCATCAAAAACCTGTTCTCAATCCCAATTATCAAGCCGGGACGCCAAATTACTTCATCCCCGCCAGTGGCCCGCCGCCGCTGCCACGAACCTCCGTCTGACTCTTAAACCTAATTAATTCAATTCGCTGAATATGCAGTATGGAAACAAAAAAGACCTTTCTTACGATGATACTTCTAATTCCACGTGCGCACGCACGCGTGTGTGTTTTGAATGCACTCATGCAACCACAGGAAGCTCTTATATGCATGCGTGTATGTAGGCTTATATATATCATGCAATATGTATATATATATATATATATATATATATATATATATATATATATATATATATATATATATATATATATATATATATATATATATATATATATATTATATACATATATAATATATATATATATATATATAAATATATAATATATGTGTGTGTGTATACCACACAACACACACACAACACACACACACACACACACACACACACACACACACACACACACACACACACACACACATATATATCCATATACACACATCTATATTCATAAATAAACGCGAAATGCACACACGCACGCGAGCGTCCGAGGCGAGCGCCATGAGTCGGACAATCTGAGGGCAAATCCCCAAGGGAAAACAGGGGCGGCCGCGTCTCCGAAGGGCGGCCGCCAGCGCCCCCCACGCCCTCTTACCTTCCTTCTTGGCGGGGTCCCCGACCATGCACTGCTCGCCGAGGCAGCACAGGAACTTGTCGCTCTCCAGGATGTTGGTGAGGATGGCCACGTCGTCGGGGTCTTCCTTGGCCTCCTCCTCCTTACCGTTCTCCTTGGTGCCGTTCGGAGGGTCGGCCTTCTCCTTGAGGCTGGCCTTGTCGTCGATCTTGAGGCCACTCACTTGCTGCTCTAAGGTGGTTGCCATCTTGCCGAGGAGGGGGGGGGGGCGAGCGGGCGCGACTGTCCAGGCAGGGCTCAGCCTTCGAGAATGGGAGGCTCGTTTCGGTCCTTCGGCGGCCTGTTCCGTTCACTCTCGGTTTCGCGTGTTTCGCTTCGGTTTTCTAATTAAGAGTATGTTTTTTTTTCTCTCTCTCAAGATCTGAAACGCAAAGGAAGGGACACCGGGCTTGAATACAACGCCTTTTTTTTCAAGTGGAGGAGGATGGGCTGCGGGTGGAAAAGCGAACGAGGGATTGACTAACGACCCTCCAAAAAAATAAGAACAAAAACAAAAATCAGTATTTACGTTGTTAAGTCAAAACCTCTACGCTGTCACAATCCCCCGTCACTGTCACCCACCACAAAACCCCGAGCAACGTCCGTCGACTGCCCAACGCACTCCCGCAGTCCATTTCCTCCCCTTAGGGACAGGGACACCAAACCCCAAGACCTAGCGATCACCTTCTTCCCTGAAAGCCTCCCGCGATTTCCCCAAACCCTTCTCTCCCTCGTGTTTGTCTAGTAAACCACCCGCTCCCTTCCCACATGGCTCCTCAGACTTGGCACTGTCCCTTCCCCCACACACGACCCCCTTTCCTCGTGCCCCTCGCCCCGTGCACGACCACAAGCACAAAGGACGGGGCGGAATGCGTGCGGCCGTCGCGGGGAGAGCAGCGGGTCGTGGCGGGAGGGAGCGCGAGAGGCCTGACGAGGAGGTGCACACACCGCCGCGGTCGCCTGCTGACTGTCGTATCTCGCGAAGACTCCCAGGTCCTGTACACGGTAGTGGGGGTCCTCTCCCCCTACTAGCCCCCTCCCTCTCCCTCTCCCTCTCCTCCTCCTCCTCACGACCTTCTCCCTCCTTCCCTCTCTCCCTCCCTCCCTTCCTCCCTCCCCTCTCTCACCCCAACCCTGAATGCTGCTCGTCCTCGCCCTCTCCTTCTCTCCCTCACGCCCTCGCTCCATCCTTATCCTTCTTCCTCCTAAACGCCCATTTCACTCCCTGTCTACAAACATTCACACCCACACATGCTCCCTCTCCGCCCACATTCCTTCCGCCCTCATTCACACCCCGGCAACCTCCACCCTTACGTTCACGCCCATTTCTCGACCTTCTTCCTATCCTATCTTTCCGCAATAGATAGAAGAAAGAGGAATAACACATTGAGAATTATAATTTGCGGGTTTTAAATTGGATCTCTTATTTGCACATATTTATTTTCGTGTTTTCACCGTCGCATGTGAAATCTGCTTTCATAAGGATGATGGTGATGATAATGATAATATCAGGGAAGACGAAGACGAAGGCGAGAGGTAAAAACAACAACAGAGAGGAGGAAAAAGAAGAAAATAAGAGAGAGAGAAAAGAATGAAGGTGGTGGAGGAGGAGGAAGAGGAGGAGGAGGAGGAGGAGGAGGAAGAGGAGGAGGAGCAAAAGAAGAGGATAATGATGATGAGGGCTAAGACGATGACGAAAATAAAGAAGAAAAGCGGAGAAGCAGAGGAAGAATAAAAACATATCGTACGTATACTCAGTCATCCGGAGTCTACCTTATCAGTCATCACACTTCTTCACTCACTTGCTTTTGTTGTTTTCCTTTTTCCCTCCTTCTCCTCCTTCGCCTTCCTTGGCCTTTTATCACTTCCTCCATCTTTTCGCTTTCACTTCTATCACCTTCTGTCCCAAACATTCCCTCCTTATTTGATATTTCTCCTCTCCTCCTCTCGCCATTTATCTTCTATCGCTTTCTTTCTCTCCCGACGTTTATCCTTGATCCTTCTTATTCAGGCTTTCACATTTCTGTCGTCTCCTCCTCCCCCCTCTCTCTCTCTCTCTCTCTCTCTCTCTCTCTCTCTCTCTCTCTCTCTCTCTCTCTCTCTCTCTCTCTCTCTCTCTCTCTCTCTCTCTCCCTCTCTCTCCCTCTTTCTTTATTTCTTTATTGTTTACGTCTTTTCCCCGTTTTTTCGTTCCAATCCCTCTCTAGTTTTCGTTTTCGCTTTCGTTCCTAACTGTTTCTCGTTTTCGTTTACTTTCTAGGCTGGTTTTCGTTCTCGTTTCCTTTCTAACCTTTCTTCTCGTTCTCGTTTCCTTTCTAACCTTTCTTCTCGTTCTCGTTTCCTTTTCTAACCTTTACTTCTCGTTCTCGTTTTCTTTCTAACCTTTCTTCTCGCTTTCGTTTTCTTTTCTAACCTTTCTTCTCGTTCTCGTTTTCGTTCAAAGACGTTGCGGCATCCCCCTGGAGAGCCACCAATGCGGACATCAGCGGACAAGCCACATCGATACGGTCGGATTGTGAACATAGTCCGTTAGTTTTCTCACTTTTATTACTCTTCTGTTTTTTTTTCGCTTTTTTCCTTATTCTATTGTTCTTCTTTCTTATATCCCCTCCATTTACAATATCTTTCCGTTCTCATTCTCTTTTTTTCCCACCTCCTCCGCCTGTTCCTCTGGTTCCGCTATCTTCTTTTCTTCTTCTGTCTACCCCCTTCTCTCTCCTCTTTCTCCTCCACCACTTTCACCACTACCCCCCAACACCACCTTATTTTTCCAGCCTCCATCTTCTCCCTTTTCTTTCTTCTCCCATCATTACTTCTCCCTTTTCTGATCCCCTTCTCCACCCCCTCCTTCCCCACTCACTGCCCCTTCCTTTTTCCTCCTCCCCTTCTCCACCCCTCCTTCTCCACCCACCGCCCCTTCCTTTTTTCTCCTCCCCTTCTCCATCCCCTCCTTCCCCACCACCGCCTCTTCCTTTTTCCTCCCCCCCTTCTCCACCCCCTCCTTCCCCAACCACATCTTCTTCATTTTTCCTCCTCCCCTTCTCCACCCCCTCCTTCTCGACCGTGAGAAGAGGCTGAAGAAATCTTAAGGCGACCTAATCTTGGCCCACGTGCGCTCCACGTCTCCCCCCGGCTTAACCCCATCTCGTGTCGCTACACTGATACTCCCGACGTGGCGCTTTTTACACACGCGGGACACGCAGCCTGCTTGCCCGCCCGAGATGCATCGGCTGTGCTTCTGTTTGGTTTAGCTTCCTTTTTTTTACGTTTTATATATATTTTTTTTCTTTCTGTATTTTGTTTTCTTTCTTTCTTTCTTTCTTTCTTTCTTCTTCTTCTTTTTCTTTTTCTTCTTCCTCCTCCTCCTCCTCTCCTTCTTCTTCTTCTTCTTCTTCTTCTTCTTCTTCTTCTTCTTCTTCTCTTCTTTCTTCTTTCTTCTTCTTCCTCCTCCTCCTCCTCGTCTTCCTTTCCTTTTTTTGTGTGTGTTTTTCGTGCATTCCATCTCGCGCTGGCTTTATGGGCTCGGTTGGGTTTGTACTTTGTTCGTGTGTGTTTCTTGTGCGTTGTTTTGGGGGAACATGATTTGGTATGGCTGGTATTGCGTGCGTCCGTGCGTGCGTGGCTGCCAGTTCGGTAGCAAAGCGTGGTTGGAATAAAATCGCAATTTCGCATAATCAAGCACTCGATTTCAGAAAAAAAAACATGGAACCAAAACCAACGAAACCATAGGATAAATAGATACACAAACAGACAGACAGATAGATAAATAGATACGCCACTTCTTCACCCCTTTTCTTGCTTTCCGAACCGCCTCGATCGACACTGCAGCGAAGACACACAGCGAGAAACTGACCGACAAGAGGCACACCCCACTTGCACAGGATGCGGTATTTCCTATAACAATCATCACTCATGTGCAGAAGAGAGTGGGAGAGAGAGAGGGAGGGATGGAGAGAAGGGGGAGAAGGGGAGAAGGGGAGGGGAGGGGGAGAGGGAGGGATGGGGAGAAGGGGGAGAAGGGGGAGAGGGAGAGGAGGAGAGGGAGAAGGAGACGGAGAGGGAGACGGACACGGAGAGGGTGAGGTTGAGGGAGAGGAAGAGTGAGTGAGGGGGACGGAGGGTGAGAGAGAGAGAGAGAGAGAGAGAGAGAGAGAGAGAGAGAGAGAGAGAGAAGAGAGAGAGAGAGAGAGAGAGAGAGAGAGAGAGAGAGAGAGAGAGAGAGAGAGAGAGAGAGAGAGAGAGAGAGAGAAAAGGATATGCGAACGTCGACGACCGGATGGGGCTACGCAATGTGAAAAGAAATTTGAAATCCGCGGCACATGACCCATTACTGAATCCTTTTTTTTTTTTCTTTTTTTCATTTTGTGTTTATGTTGATACTTCCGATTTCGCCTCTAAATCCCTATGACGGATTTCCACGCACCGAGAAGGAAATTTAGCGTGAACGTAGTCGTGCTGGTGTATATATATGTAAGTATGTGTGTACTGTAGTGTGCCTGCGTGTACATAAAGCTATTTTCCTAAGTAGTGTAAGTGGAACGAATCCATTTATGTGTCCCTGTTTGTACATATATATATATGAGAAATACATGATTCACGTGCTTGCGTGTCTGCATCTGTACATGTGTACATACGCTCGCGTCTTCATGCAACCTCATTCCTGCACACTGCATTGTCCACAAGGTCGAACAATCCTTACAAACCGAAGGTAAACACGACCAAACATGATTCAAAGCCCGAGGAGCCGTCAGCACATCCACGCTTTTCACGAGTCTTTGCAACTGATGAGCGATTTGCAAGTGATGTCATGCATGTCCCCCGGTGCATATCCTTCCTCTCCTCTCCCTCCTTCTCTCCCTTTCTCCTCTCCTCTTCCTCCCCCATTCCCCCCTTCCTTCCCTTTCGCCTCTCTTCCCTGCTCCCACCCTACCCCCTTCCCTTCTTCCCCTACCTTTCCCCTCCCTCCCCATCCCTCCCTCTCCCTCCAACTTCACAAGCCCTGAACTTCAGCACTTGAAACTTCTCCCTGATAAGCGCACAGGAAGCGGTTCATCCAGCTGTCATTCATTTATCGGATGACGTCACAATCTCTCAAGGAACGCTGAGGAGATAGCGATGACAGACTCGTCGATTCGAGTAAAAAGAGTGGCGAGGTCGGTGTATAAGAAAACAAACAAACACATACATCGGTCTGAGTAAGGACAGCGAGGTCGGTGTATAAGAAAACAAACAAACACATACATCGGTCTGAATAAGGACAGCGAGGTCGGTGTATAAGAAAACAAACAAATATACATCGATCTGAATAAGGACAAGTAGTGTATTAAAACAAACAAAAAAACGAATGAATCCAGAGCGTGTAATTAATCGACAGAAGTGGCATGGTGGATATTTTTCGATTAAGTAATATAAAAGTCAACGAAATCCAGGAAGTGATAAGAATTTTTGAATAGATTAGATGCGACCTGATCTCTTTTAATTCGCGAAGATCGATAAGGTGTTGTTTACCGATCTTATCTAAATTTATCCGGTTCATCGGTTTTCATACGAATATGGCTCGCTTATTAAATATTATTGAACGTGCAAAGTGTTCATATACTAAGCACGGGGGATTTAATATCGAGTAAAATCAAAATTATAATAAAAAAAATCAAACTAGTTCATTAATTCAATGTTACTATCCCCCCTCAAAATAAATAAATAAATAAATAAAATAAATAAATACATAAAAATAAATCACAGAGGACTTAGAGAGAAACAAGAAACACA
>NC_051411.1:10926277-10950119 GCF_015228065.2 Penaeus monodon
CTCTCCTCCCTCTCTCCCCTCTCTCTCTCCCTCTCCTTCTCTCCTCCTGTCTCTCACACACCCACAAAAACTGTCCTGTCCTCACTTCACACCAACCTCAACACACACGGTCGAATTAGCACAAACACACCTACACGAGACAGAAGCAAAGGATAACGGTGACAATGCAACAAACTAGGGGAGAGGGGAGGAGGGAAAGGGGAGCAAAGGGGAGTGGAGAGGAGGAAGGGAGAGAGGAGAGGAGGAAGGAACAGAGGGGAGGAGGAAGGGAGAGAGGAGAGGAGGAAGGGAGAGAGGGGAGGAGGAAGGGAGAGAGGAGAGGAGAAAGAGAATAAGACGGAAAGGGGGAAGGAAACACGACATGAGGAACTGGGAGGGGAAAGGAAGTAGAAGGAACAAGAAAGACGGGGAAGGGAAGTGGAAGGGAGATAGGGAGGGGGCAAGGGAGAGAGAGAAAAGAAGGAAGGGAGAAGCATCCTCATCGTCATCAAATGGGGTAAGGGAGGGGAGGGGGAGGATAAAAGGAGAGAATGAAGGATGGGAAGAGCGAAGGATGGAGTCATGGGAGGGGCAAGGGGGGAGAGGAGGGGGGAGGGAGGGAGGGAGAGGAGGGGGCACGCCATGATGGGAACTACTCCTCTACTTCAAGACTTCTGCGGTCATTCCTATTCTTAGCAGTGAGGGATCAGCTGTTAATTGTAGGGAAGGTTCCAGGCAGGGTGGAAAGGGGTGGGGGAGGAGGAGGGAGGAGGGAGGGGGTGAGAGGCTACCATGGACGGAAGACGGAGCGAGAGAAATGGAAAAATAAAGAAGCAACTAAAGACGACGAAGAAGAAAGGAGAGATAGAAAACGAAGAAATGCATACGACGCAAAGAAAAGACAAAAAAGAGAAGCGAGAATCACAAGACACGAAAGGAATGAGAAGCGAATGGAGAGAGATACGGCAAAATTCTTAATTCCTCAATGACATCACGCAGGCAAAGGATACCCAACTAATTACTGAATGATGTCATGGCAGCAAAGGGGATACCGAACTACTTATGTAATACAAGCAAAGGGATACCGAGCTATTTCTGTCCGCAAGCAGCAATGGAGCTCGAGAAGGGTATACGTACTTAAAGCAATATTTACAAACACCACAGAACGGCAAGCAAAGAGCGCTTACACTGCTGGTATTTTCGCTTCTCAGATTTCCTTTTTCCTACTTGGGCAAATCCGTCGTCCTTCCAACCTAGCAACCGAAACCGAACCGTTTCGGTTTACGCTCGAAACCCACGTTGTGCGCACCCGTTTCGGTTTTGTTTTTTGGATTCTTTTTATGGACTGAATGTGATCATCATAAAGCGGGTTTATTATCACACGTCTATCATCTTAATGACAATCAGATAAACAGATAGATACATACATACATATATTGATAGACTGAGTGACATAAATAATGCGCAAATCATGACGAAGATTCCGATTTGTTTCGATGAATAAATCACATTTAAAAACCTTTAAGGTCTTTAAATTGAGAGACAGAAAAAAAAACATAAAACAAAAATGAAAAAGAAAGGATAAGAACCGAAATATAAAAAAAGAAGAGCGAAAAAAAAAAACAAAAAACAAACAAACAGAAACCCCATAAATCTCAAGACAAAACCCAAATGATCATCGCCATCTTAAGGTCCTTCTGGAGGTCCTTCGAGACCCTCCTTCGCGACCCTCCTTCGCGACCCTCCTTCGAGACCCTCCTTCGCGACCCTCCTTCGCAACCCTCCTTCGAGACCCTCCTTCGAGACCCTCCTTCGAGACCCTCCTTCGCACCTCCTCGCGACCCCTTCGGACCCTCCTTCGCGACCCTCCTTCGAGACCTCCTTCGCGACCCTCTTCGGACCTCCTTCGGACCCTCCTTCGGACCCTCCTTCGGACCTCCTTCGCAGCCCTCCTTCCGACCGCACCCTCCTCGACCCTCCTCGGACGCACCTCCTTCCCTACCGCTTCTCTCCTCCCTCCGCCCTCCTCCTCTCCTCCTTCTCCCCTCCAGCGCCATCCTTCCCTTCTCCTTCTTACCCTCCTTCTCTCACTCCCCTCTCTTCCGTTCCCTCCTTCTCTTATCCCTCTCTCCTCTCGCCTCTCCCTTCCCCCTCGCGCCCTTTCCCTCTCTTCCTTCCCTCCCCTCCCACATCTCCTCTTCCCTCACTCCCCACCTCCTCCCTCTCCCCTCTTTCTCCTCCCTCCTTCCCCCTCCTCCCTCTCCCCTCTTTCCCCTCCCTCCTTCCCCCCCTCCTCCCTCCCCCCTCTTTCCCAGATCACTTGGAGGATGTCTAAGTCACGTCGGTCGCTGACTTAGCCTTATTAGATAACATTATCATCCCCTGATGTCATTAGTGGGGCACTGATGTCTGTTTGACTTCTGGTGGAGTTGTGGGGGAGAGAGAAGAGGGAGAAGTGGATGGCAGGAAAGAGGAGGAGGAGGAGGAGAGGAGGAAGTGGAGGAGGAGGAGGAAAAAAGGGAGAGGAGGAGGAGGAGGAGAAAGAGGAAAATGGGGGAGGGGGAGGGGAGAGGGAGAAGGAGGAAGAAGAGGGGGTGGGAGAGGGGAGGGGAGAGGGAGTAGGAGGTGGAAGAGGGGGAGAGGGAAAGGGAGGAGGAGGTGGGAGAGGGGAAGGGGTAGGAGCACGAGGAGGACAAAGAAGAGAAGGAGGGCGAGGACGACAAGGAAAACAAGGAGGAATAGAAGGATGAATGAAGGAAAAGAAAAAGAAAAGAAAAATATAAAAAAAAAAATTCCACCCCTTTTTCAAAACCCGGCGTCCACAAGCACAATCAACTTTTTTTTTCCCCATTCCTTAACCTCATTATTTTTTTTCCTCCTGTTTACCGACTTCTGCCGCCAGAGAACATCGCCGCCAGATGGCACGCATGTCGTAAAGAAAATGGCAGCCGATGGAGCGTCTATGAACAATTCGTAATTAGTGCTATTAGAAGATGATATTGCAATAAGTACATAATAAGAGGGTTTGCGGAGAGCAGTTACGGAGGAGGAAGAGGAGGAGGAAAGGAGGAAAGGAGGAGGAGGAGGAGGAGGAGAGGAGTAGGAAGGAGGAGGAGGAAGAGGAGGAGGAAAGGAGGAAAGGAGGAAAGGAGGAGGAAAGAAGGAGGAGGAGGAGGAGGAGGAGGAGGAAAAGGAGGAGGAAGAGGAGGAGGAGGAGGAGGAGGAGGAGGAGGAGGAGGAGAGAGAAGAAGAGGAAGAGGAGGAGGAGGAGGAGGAGGAGGAGAGAAGAAGAAGAAAGGAGGAGGAGGAGGGGGAGGAGGAGGAAGAGGAGTGGCAGGAATAGGGTATTGGAAATAATAATAATAATAAGAATAAGAATAAGAAGAAATAATAATAACTTAGAAGGAAAAGAAAGAGATGCGAACGAAGATTCTCTTGGCATTGTGAAAAAAAAAATCTGACAATACTGTATGAAAAAAGTAGATACGAAATCGCGAGCAAGAAAAAAAAATATGAGAATACAAAAACGACAATAAATTCAAGAACCTGTCGAAAGAAAGCAGAAATCCACGACAAAATAACCCAAAAAAATATAACAAGAGGAGCAAGAAAGAGAGAGATCAGGCGACAGCATCCCGAGAGAAACAAGGAGACAGGCGAAGTGGGATGACGTCATTTCCACATTCCCAGGTCATGATGCCTTACAGGGACCTGACGACGGCGAGTTAATGACTTGAGGTCCTTTCCTTCGCTCTGACCCAGCTTCTCGGCGTGCCCCTTCTCCCTCTTCCTGGGTCTCTCTCTTTCTCTCTCTCCTCTCTCTCTCTCTCTCTCTCTCTCTCTCTCTCTCTCTCTCTCTCTCTCTCTCTCTTTGTCTGTCTGTCTCTGTCTGTCTGTCTGTCTATCTGTCTGTCTGTCTGTCTGTGCTGCCTCTCTCTCTCTCCTCATTTTCCTTTTATCCCCCCCCCCACGCTCGAGGCCACACGCAGAGCTTTCGTGATTCTGTGGCCCAAGAGGCACACGAGCTGGCTGTCCCGTCGGCGCAATGAACCTTGATGCAGAAAATACCAGAGGACGAGCTGCGAGGCATTTTCATCCGTCACCGCAACATTCTCTCTTCCACTTGGATCCCACCGCTTTCTGAATAACTGCTGTCCCTCGCGCCATTCTCACAGACACGGCTGAATCAGCGAGGCACACCAAGTTTGGCAACACCTCATTAAGAGCGCGGTTACTCTGTGATGTTCGTGAACGATGCTGAGGCCCACGACGCGCATGCGCATAACGAGGAATTAAGTAAGTTGGTCACCCACTAAAGTCACCAGACTGTCTGACCTCTCCCTCTCCTTGCTCATTAATCACGAGAGTACGTCATACTGCAAACGTAGCTTCTGCAACACACGCAAGAAGTACAAGTGCTCACGCATGCGGGCGTATCCACGACGTTAGAAAAACGGGCGCAGCGTCATCGCATTCCTCGAACTACGTCACTCGGGATCATCACACTCTTCAAAACAGCTTTGGATCTCGCAAGACAGACAGGCAGATTATGGCGGACAGATGGTTAGACACGCATCTAAACACGGGCGAATTGGTGAACAAGACAAGCAGTCAGATAAAATTACTCGGACATCACCGCCGCCTTTCGAAAGCGGCTGAAAAAGCGCGGGAATATAAGCCTAACCGCCACGCTTGGATGGCTAATGGATATCCACGTTTGGCAAGATAGCATCAAGACTAAATTCGAGGCAAATTAAGCTCATTAGAAAGGGTCGCGCGCCGTCACTAATGTGTAGATTCTATTAACAAAAATATTCAGGGTGTTCCCCTCTGACAGCACGCAAGCTCTGAGTCATATGGAAGACGTGGTTTAACCTGCTGATGCTACTGGCAACTCCGTTCTATTTGTTATGGCTGTGAGTGATTGTTTAGGAGACCTGCGACCTGCCTCATGTTAGACCAGAGCCCGAACTTCTGGGGTAGAGATGTACAATTTACATGAGGGACACAATGAGATATACAATGTTCTGTATAGAGCACTGTAGTGAAGCTAGGACCATGTAGATAGGAAACATGACTAGCATTGAGTTTTAAGGAATGGAATTGGAACTGGTACACTGGAACAATACATAGTTCAGACATAATATAAAAATAGTGTATTAAGTGACCTTACACTGAGTTAACACTGTAATATAGAAGAATACAATGCTGAATCAGGGTACAAACGTGCAAATAGAGTACAGTTATACAGTAAAGTAGTTTGCCGTGAAGCTACAGGGCCAAAACCGTGTATGTTTTGTGGCCAGGACACCACGGAAAGTCTAGCATCTCTGTCAACATGGGTGTGGCACACGAGCTCCGTTCTGTATGCTGCCGCCGCCCTGTTTCTACCACTATTGAATACGCGGTGTATGGGTACAAGTGTATCTTCCAGCTGCGTAGGTATGGCCAAGATATAATTAAAGTAATGTATCCCTTTAAGTACCACTAATGCGCATCCTATTTAAAAGCGCTTTTGGTGCGTCTCGCGAACACGTCGGTGTGTTTAGCCTCCTTACAACGCGTCTTTAGCTTTTCTCGAAGCCGGTAACAAACGAGCACCTGGAATCCCCATCAGCGTCGGGGCGATTGGTCAAGAAACAAGAATTCAACTCGCCAGTAACCTCAAGTACCACTTAATCCTTCTCTTCCTTTTAGCTCTGCCGTAAAGTCTTCGTGAGAGGGAGGATTTTCCCTACATCTTTCCTGATATTTTTTCCAGATCCCCCCCCCCCACACCTATTTTTCGAAAAGTGTTTTCTTCAAAGACAAGTTCTTTCCCGAATTTCGCTCATGGAGGCAGCACGTTATCGTCGGCAGCGAGAAGGAAAACCCAGTGGGTCTTCAGCGTCATCGTCAGGCGAGCTGTCTTATCAAACGCCTTCTTTTCCTGAGTCTGTAGTACATTCTAAACATCACTATCTTTCAAAAGCTCAAACGCTATTCAAGATGTTCGTGATCCCGGAAGACCAACTGAATCACCAATTTACGCGTCATGTTGGCACTCTGGCACTACCTGTGTGTTGACAAGTGGCACGACAGAAATGCCAATGTCGTAAGGAGAATACGAGCACATGTATCATCACCACATATATAGCAATAACATGATAAACACAGCTGAGGCCACGATGCAAAAAAAAAAAGAAGGGGGGGGAAATGATTTCACACGAGCATCTTGTGTGCGACCACAACACGTGGCACTGTTATGAGGAATCAAGTGGCACCCTCTTCCCCCCCCCTCCCCCGCCTGAGACAACATACTGAAGTCACACAGATGGCGCGGCGTTCCCTGCCCCGAGGTCACCCGCCACATGCTGGGGGGGGGGGGCGTTAAGTCATCCACTCCTTCATTACGCTCGCCAAAAAAAAAGGAGAAACGCGTAAAAAACGAGCGAAAAAAGAGGGGAAAAAACGCCGGAGATAAGATTCAATTTTATAACAGCGAGGACAGCAGAATACAGGATCGCGTCGAGCAGAGACTGTAGGGGGGAGGGAGGAGAGAGGGAGGGTGAGGGAGGAGAGGAAGGTGAGGGAGGAGAGGGAGGGTGAGGGAGGAGAGGAAGGGTGAGGGAGGAGAGGAGGGTGAGGGAGGGGAGGGTGAGGGAGGAGAGGAAGGGTGAGGGAGGACGAGATGGGAGGGAAGGAGAGGAAAGGGAATAAAGAATGGGAGGTGGAAGAAGGGAAAAAGGGAATAAGAAGTTGGGAGAAAGGAAAGGCAACAAGGTATGTAAAGTATGGTTTAAAGATAAAAAAAAAGAATAACAAGTAAGGGGAAAGGAAAGGGACTTACGAATGGGAAGTGGAGGAAGGGGAAAAAGGGAAGAAGTAGGGGGGAAAAAGAGGGAAAGGGGAGGGAAATATCGGGGAGGTCGGCGTCACACAGAAAGGGGCTTGGCGTCGGCCGCGTGTGCAGACCGACCCACGGAGACCGACTTGGCGTCAACTCGTTTCCCCCATGTGGTCGGGACAGGGGGTTAGCGCGCGTGTGGGAGTGCGATTGTACGTGCGCGCGAGCGTCTCACAACACAAAAAAAAATCATTCATTTCACGTAATGACAACTCCCCCCCCCCCCCCGAATAAAAAGAAATAATAAAAAAAACCATTAAACGCACAATCCCACAAAGAACAAGCAAGACGCATCAATCAGGAACCCCACACACTCCGCCACACACGCCCAAGGATTCGGGGAGCAGTGTCACAGGTAATCGTCGTTTCCCTCTCACCCACTTCCCTATACTCGCCCTCTCACTCCCTCTCCCCTCTCCCTCTCTCTCCCTCTCCCTCTCCCTCTCCCTCTCTCTCCCTCTCCCCCCTCTCCCTCCCTCTCCCCCCCTCTCTCTCTCTCTCTCTCTCTCTCTCTCTCTCTCTCTCTCTCTCTCTCTCTCTCTCTCTCTCTCTCCCATTTTATTTCCCCCTTCACTCCCCACTTTCTCCTTATCGCTCTCCCTCCCTCCCAATCACCATCTCCTTCTCCCTCTCCCTCCCACTCACTCACCCTCTCTGCTCCTCCTTCCCTTCCCTTCCTTCTCCCATTTTATTCTCCCCTCCGCTCCCCCACTTCCCTCTCCTCAGCGGGTCATGCACTGTCGGGAACGCAATCGATAGGGAGAGGTGTGGCGCACGTGATGACTCAACGGTATTGTGCCGGGACTGGTCAGGGCGCTCGCGTCTGCTTGCAACTGCAGCCCCGTTGATCGTGGACCCTTTTGCTTTCAATAGAGTTCATTGTGACAAACGTATAGAAAAAATATGAATGTGAATGAATAACTACACAGAGATGAATGTGGTGCGTTTCGATTATGTATTCATCAGGAACCCTTCTGTCTTTTTCTAATCCTGCGCTTGTTGTATGATGTTTGTGTCTGAGTGGAGGTTGTCTTTTTTTATATTATTATTAGTTAAAAAAAGAGTTACTGCTTGCTTGGCAACAGTCGTCGAGTGATCATCTCTGCAAGCTGGCCGTGCATCTGTAGCCACACATATGCTGCGAGGTTACTTTATCTACTTAGCCGCGAATGAAGCTATATAAACGCCTGTTGGCATCTGACTTGTGCGGGCTCTGACAGGAATCCAATATCGTATTTACATTACGGCTTCAAATGACAAAAAAGAAGCTACTTTGGAACAGAATCGCGAGTGATATATGTATTTTTGTTTTGTTTATTTTAAGCTTTTAATCATAGTACCGATATTTTTTCTACATCTAATATTTATACGATTCTTTATACTGCTGATATTACTTGTAGTCTTGTGGGATCTCTTTTAGTAAATGAAAATCGAGATCTATTAATATCAGATTCCAATAAAATAAGGTAAATCTTTCATCCGGTAGAAGGATAACCCTAATAAATAAAGCATCTGCAGCAGAAGTCGTCACATGAAATATAATTTTTGCAGTTTCTACGATATCTCCTATATTCTCTCTAATTTCATATAAAATGATTCGAATGAATTTTAATCTGATCATACAGACTAACCCTTACTAACCAATCAGACTAAACGTAACCTGTCATATAGAATTTCAAGCGACATAAACAGATTTTAGTACGATATAAACAAAGGATTATTACGTTTCATTAGCAAATGTGCTGTGTCACTTCTCGTCCTCAGGTCCCCCTTTCACCGCGTCCTCTGCATTCCCTCGCGAGGCACCGATTTAAACATCTGTCCACAAGACTTAATTTCAACGTCGTTACATGATGAATGGCGGCTGGAATCGTGTGCGGCGGGTCTTAATGACCTTTTGATGCCACGCTGATTGGGATGATTGGGGAATTAAGCTCTTATCAAATCCTAATGGGGGTTTTAGCGGGGGGCTCTCCTCTGTGCCTGTGTGGGTTGGGCGAGGCGCGAATTTTGGCTAGGGCGGAATTTTGTGACGGGTGTGCACAGAGAGGTTTTAGGGAAGAGTTTCCCATCGACAGGACGATAAGAGCAACGAGGCACGTGTCTGGACACAGCAGTGAGACGACGAGGGAGCGTGTGTCGTGCAGCTGCAGCCGTGAGCTCGAGCTTCAGCAGCTCTCAGGTCGATGACCTTACACGCAACGCCGTGATCGATATTCTCGATGGTCGCCCATCTGAACATCACGCGAAACTCACATCGGTCTGAACCTGCACGCGTTCATCAACGAATGAACAACGCCCACGGAACAACGCGTCTAAACTTTTCGTGATATCCTAGGCAAATCGCCCCTCTCCCCTTCCTCCCCCTCACCCCCTCCCTCCCTCCTCTCTCCCCCACCCCAAACTGAATCCAGACGATATCATATCGATATCAGACAACCTAGGAGCTGCGTGATATGTCTAGACGAGAGATACGTAAACACGGGAGAAACTTCTTCGAATTACTAACAAGGAAAAAAAACTATATGCACAAGGACCTCCCGCGTCTCCTGGCGCCAGCTGCGACCTGGAGGGGGGGGGGGCAGAGGAGGAAGGAGAGAGGGAGGGAGGGCGTCTTCAGAAGGTGAAAGGATGGGAGGACCTGAAGGAGAGTGAAAGGCCAAGAGACAAGAACCGGAGGGAGTAAAGTAAGCTAAGAAGGAATTAGACACAGAACAATGAAAACAAATTAGAATAAATAAAATAAAGGAATTAGACACAGAAAGAATTAGACACAGCATAAAGACTGCACGGGGTCACTGAGAACGGCTTCTGGTGCCATAGCGTAGTGCCTGTCTGATGCAAGTGCCGCAGTGCCGCTGTCTGGCCGGACTCTGCTCCAGTTGATGTAATTTGGTGCAATCAACGAATGTAATTAACGAAACTAAGATCTGGTTTACTGTGCTTTTGCTGTTATATTTTTCTATGATAATAAATAGAAGTAGAATAATATAGAAGGGAATATCACAATAAAAAATGATGATTATTTTCACTGATAAGAGACAGAAGAAAACAGGTAAAGAATTAGAGAAGAAAAAGAAGAGGTGAAAATAAAGAAAAAGAAGGAAAGAAGAAGAAGAAGAAGAAGAAGAAGAAGAAGAAGAAGTATTAGAAGAGAACGAAGAAAAAGGGAAATGAAAAGAAGAAAAAGAGAAAAGGCAATTCGAAAACAAACGGAAACACAGAAAAAATCGAAAAAGGGAGAAACACATCATCACAATTAAAACCCACTGAATCACAAGCACTAACAAGATCCGTCAAGTCTGAACGATAAAAAAAACAGTAATTTATCATCAAGGAAATTCAAGGAAAGAAAACAAAAGAAAACGGGGATCGAAAAAAAGGCGGGGAAAAAACTTTCTTACTGATAGCGGAATCATGCAACACCAAGCAAGACCGAGCAACTTCAGTCATGCAACAGCAAGAAAGAATGCGATCATGGTCATTAAAGAACCAAATAAAAAGGAAAAAAAAACGGATAACGAAAAAAAAAGCGAAAAAAGGAAGATAAAGGAAAGAGAAAAAGGATGACAGAGGGAGGGAGGGATTTAGATAGATAGATAGATAGATAGATAGATAGATAGAGAGAGAGGGAGAGGGAGAGAAAGAGAAAGAGAAAGAGAGAGAGGAAGAGAATGAGATAGATAGATAGACAGAGAGAGCGAGAGAGAGAGAGAGAGAGAGAGAGAGAGAGAGAGAGAGAGAGAGAAAATAAATATTGATCGAGAGAGAGAGAGAAAAAAAAAAAAGAAAAGAAAGAAAGAACGAAAGAAAGAAAGAAAGAAACGTGCATGACCCATAACGAAGGGAGAAAGGTAAATATCTTGGGTGATTTACATATTCTCGAGGCATATTCACTGCGGGCGGAAGACAGGGTACGCACGCGAGAGTACGTGCACGGGACAACACGTACTAAGAACTGTCATGGGGAATTGGGGACGAGGTGGTGGTGGTGGCGGTGGTGGCGATGGTGGTGGTGGTGTTGGTGATGATGATGATGATGATGATGATGATGATGATGATGATGATGATGGTGGTGGTGATGATGATGATGATGATGATGATGATGATGATGATGATGATGATGATGATGGTGGTGATGATGATGATGATGATGATGATGATGATGATGATGATGATGATGGTGGTGATGGTGATGATGATGATGATGATGATGATGATGTGATGGTGGTGATGATGATGATGGTGTGATGGTGATGATGATGATGGTGGTGATGATGATGATGATGATGATGGTGGTGATGGTGATGATGATGATGGTGGTGATGGTGATGATGATGATGATGATGATGGTGGTGATGTGATGATGATGATTGATGATGATGATGATGATGATGATGATGACGATGGTGATGATGATGATGATGATGATGATGATTAAGATGAAGATGAAGATAAAAACGAAGATGAATATGACAATACTGATGATGATAATGATAATAATAACAATAATAATGATAAAAAAAAAAATCAACACCTCTCCAACTGACAACAAACCAAACAAACCAAACACACACACACACACACACACACACACACACACACACACACACACACACACACACACACACACACACACACACTTCCAAATGGAGCCTGAAAAGAGGTCTCAGCCAGCAACCGCTTCCAGGTGAACGAACTCCCGTCGAAGTGTCTGACATGTCAACAGAAGTGTCTGGCGAGGCTCAACAGGTGAACGGCGTCGATGGCGTCCAGCGCAGACACACGTCAGTCTGGGCCGAGTGAAACTTTTTAAATTTTATGCTGATTGTTTATTTCTGTTTTCCAGATAAATGGATTTTATAACAGATTTGAATGATAATGAGTTATGATGATGATAATTTTTTTTCTTTTTAATGAATAAAGATAAGGTTTATGAATAGATAATTGATAGTGTTTTTCTAAGTGGATAGAAGAAATTTGAATATAGAATAAATAATAATAATAATAATAATTTGAATAAATAAAATAATATTTTTTATAAATACTAATTATATATAAAATCATTTGAATAATAATGCTAATTTGATAAGAATAGGATATGTCTTTTTTCGAATAATATGATTTTAGAATATAGATTTGAATTAATAATATTTTAATAATACATAATTTGTATAGAATAAAGTAATCTTTTGTTTCCTAAATCAATTATAAAACTAATTATGAATCATTGATTAAATAATGTTCTTTAAAATATGATTTATATAATAGTTTGAATAATAAGTTTTATATTCTATAGAATAAAGATAATTTGATTTCTAATATATAACTTATAACAGCAGATTTAAATAATATTTTATCATAGTAGTTTTGAATAAAGTTTATATATATATATATATATATCTATATATATCTATCTATCTATATATATATATATATATATATATATATATATATATATATATATATATATTTTTTTTTTTTTTTTTTTTTTTTTTTTTTTTATGGAAGAAAGTGTAGTTGGAAAATAACGTATTTTGGATGAATATTTGCCTATGCTTAAATTGATTTTGACTTTCACTTCTTTGCTATTTTGTTCTTTACTTTCCCCCCATTAATTAAGAGGACTTTCATAAGAACTTCACAATTTTCCCTTTTTTTTCCCCGACGACTATAACGGAGAATTTGAATAAAACCTTAACCGGAAACTGTCACTTTCAACCTGATGATGATGATGATGATGATGATGGTGGTGATATGGTGATGTTGATGATGGTGGTGATGGTGATGTTGATGATGTGATGTGATGATGATGATGATGGATGTGAGTGATGATGTGATGTGATGTGATGATGATGGTGATGTGATGATATGTGGTGAGTTATGATGATGAGTTATTAGTTAGAAAATGAAATGAATAATCCTATAATAGTAAGAGCAAAATATATATGTGTGAGTTGATAAAAATGAATGATAAATAGAATATATATAATAATTAGTGATAATAATAATAATACAATAATATCTCATAATAGTACACAAAATAATTAATCAGTTAAAACAATAATAAAAGAATAATAATGATAATAATAATAATAATAATAATGACATTAAATAATAAATAAATAAACAATAACAGCAGAACAATAAAATCAAAAAATAGTAAATAAAAACAAACAATATTTTTAATATTAATATATTATTCATCCGATGCCACTCCCACCCCCTCCCCCCCCCCCCTCCCCCACCACCTGTCTCCGCCCCACCCCCCCTCTCCCTCCCCTTTGCGCACTCGCTACTTAAACTAATGATGCCAAGTTAGGAAAGATGCATTAGTCAAGCGAGAGTACGAGGCTGGGGTTGGGGGGGGGGAGGGGGTTAGACCAAATTATAGGACAAAGAGCATACGAGCATACGAGATTCAGGGGTATGACGTGAGTATACTGCAGTCTAGGACATGCATTTGTAGATCTATCTTTTTTTATTATACATACGTACATACATATATGTGTGTGTGTGTGTGTGTGTGTGTGTGTGTGTGTGTGTATATATATATATATCTATATATATATATATATATATATATATATATATATATATATATATATATATATATATATACCCTGTTTCATCTGTGACTATCATATAGTCTAAAAATATCACACACGCACACATACATACATTCACACATACACACACACACACACACACACACACACACACACACACACACACACACACACACACACACACACACACACACACACACACACACACACACACGCACACACACACACACACACACACACACGCAAGCACAAGACACACCCCTATAAAGATAAAAAAAATGAATATAATAATAATAATAATAATAATAATAATAATAACAACAACAATAGCTACATCAAAGACATATGAACCAAACAGTGCAGTCTTTCCTCCCTCGCATTCAACATAGTCCGGCGGCCGCTAGTAATAGAAAGTCGAAGGCATTCCGAAAACAGGTTCTGAATTAATTATGGAAACAAGAATTAGGTATATATAAAAAATAAAATAAAAAAAACTAGCGGGCAGGGATAGGATAAGAAGAGGCGGGGAGCATCAATAGCTTCCCTGCCAACACCCTGTGGACAGACAGGGTGCTCCTATAAGCAGGGAGGGCAGGGGAGGGGGGAGGGGAGGGGAGGGCAGGGGAGGGGGGGAGGGAAGGGCATTGGAAGAGGGGAAGGGGAGGTGGGTGAGGGGGAGGGAAGGGGACTGGGACAGGGGAAGGAAGGGGAAGGGGTGGGAGGGAAGGGAGGAGGAATAGGGGTGATGAGATAAGGAAGGACTTCAAATGACTGGAAATACTATTCAAATTGTATTTTAGAGCAAATCATACTCTCTTTCTCTCTTTCCCTCCCTCCCTCCATCCTCCCTCCCTCCTTCCCTCCCCCCCCCCTCTCTCTCTCTCCCCTCTCTCTCTTCTCTCTCTCTCTCTCTCTCTCTCTCTCTCTCTCTCTCTCATCCATCTTGCTAATGGCTCATGTGTGTTCAGCTTCGCCTTCCTTTGTGACGGAACATCAATCTCTTGTGAAGTCTCCAGACGAATATAATTAGGCGGAGAATGGGAATAAGAGAGAGAGGGGGGGGATAAGGGGGGAAGAGGAAGGGGAGAGGGAGAGGAAGGGGGAGAAGAAGGAGAAGGGGAGGAAGAGGAGAAGGAGAATAAGGGGAAGGGGAGAGGGGAGGAGGGAGGGAGAGGGGTGGGGGAAGAACAGAGGAGGGAGGGGGGAAATGGAGGGGAAGGAGAAGAAGGGGAGGAGGAGGAGGAGGAAGAGGAGGAGGAGGAGGAGGAGGAGGAGGAGGAGGAGAAGGAGGAGGAGAAGATGAAGAAAAAGGAGAAGAAAAAGAAGAACAAGAAGAACATGAACAAAAAGAACAAGAAGAACAAGAAAAGAAGAAGAAGAAAAAACAAAGCTCCCTCCAACCACGCGAAGGCAGAATCAAAATCTAATTCCCTCGCTTTTTCTTTGCGGTGAAACGGCTTCCTTGAAATCACGATCGACATTTTGGAAGATAAAATCCGATTCTGTTAATTCCGTTCGTTTCTTCCTCAGCAGCTGATTTCACGAAAAAAAAATTGTGTACTTATTATCTAAAATCTAAATCCTACCCTTTTTATACCTTCTTTCATTTCTATATCCGTCTATTAATGTGTTTACTACTAACATTTATCTATTTAATCTATCTATCTATCAATCTATCCGCTTGTCTGTCCATCTGCCCATCTATCGGTCTGTCTATCTGCGTATTCGGAACATACACGATTATACATTAAACATAAACATTACTCTCGAGTGTGTGTGTACCTTCTCTCTCTCCGTATTTCCTCCTTTCATCAACTTATTTAAACATCGGACTTTTGCCAAGAATCCCGCCCTATTCATCAGCTTCTCCTTTCGCTATCTCTTCTTTTCTTCGGCAATCATTAAGGTCGAATTTCCTATAATTTGCCACAACCTTCATTTCCCAAACTGTCATCTCTTCACTTCTTTTTCTCTTTATTTCTTTGTCATCACTTCATTTCCTGCTTGTTTGTTTTTTTCTTTTTTTTTCGTTTCTCATTTTTGCCATTCCTTCCTTTCTAATCCGTCGTGCTTCTTTGCCCGTCATTCTTTAAGTTTTGCCATTCCTCAATTTCTCATTCTTCCTATTTTGACATTATTTACTTTCTCCTCTCCTTCTCTAACCCTTTCTTCCATCTCCTTCTCTTCCTTTTCTTCTTCCTCCTTTTCCTTCTCCTCCTCCCTCCCCTCCTTCCTACACCCTAATCTCTAAAAGCTTTCTCTTCATCTCCTTATAAGCGCAAATCAAACCCATCTCGATTCCTCCGCCTCGCCTTTATCTCTCCGCCTCGCTCTTATCTCTCCTTTTACGATTTTCGAAGCCTTCTAATCTCCCTTGGCTTCCAGATTACGCATTTACATCATCTCTCCGTCTCGGTCTTCGGTCTCGCCTGCCTCTCTTTACGCCATCTCCCGTTTTCTTTGCATGGCGTCGTTTTCTTTCACTCCCTTTCGAAACGTTTTGCCGAACGAACCTGCAGTCCGTCTTAAGTTTATTTGTATTTGTTCGATAAAAAACCCCTTCCTCTCTCTGTTTCGTTCACTCCCTCTAACAAGTTCTTTCTTTCGTCTCCTAAATCCATGTTTCATCCAAATTTCATCTTTATTGGTTTTCTTATCCATGTTCTCTCTCATCTTCACTCACCTTCCTCCATCCCTTCCTTCTCTGCCTCCTAGCCGCTGCATTCCACCCATCTATACCTTTCTTGGTTTCCTTATCCATCTTCTTCTCTCATCTTCATTCACATCCTCCTACCAGTTCCTCCTTCCCTCCCACCTCGCGCACTCGCTCCCATCCCCTCCATTCCCTCGCCATCCTCTCCAGCACCTAACAAGGCGGTCGCGAAGGCCAGGTAGGGTGGTAGCTATTTCAGTCCCGGGAGTAAACAGAGACACGTGCCTCTGCTTTGACCGAACTCGTCTCGTTATAGCCCTGATCAACAACCGCAAGACAACGGCTTTCCATATCGTTGTCTCATGCAGAACTTGTCAACAGCTGGTGATTTTCTATCTTTTTTCCAATTTAGTGTGCATAATTATATATATATATATATATATATATATATATATATATATATATATATATATATTCGTTTATTCCTTCGCACTTCAAACTGTTTTCTTCACTTCTAAGAAAAGGACTGACTCATGTCCGTGACCTCTAGCTGCGGTTCTAGGTGTCGAGCCTTGAAGAGACCGTGATGCCGTGCCTAGCCTATGCACGAACGGAGCGCAAACCACTCGTTAACGCATTTGATTTATTCTTTCCTCATTTACACCCATTTCATTTTATATTAACGTGGAGTCTGCGATTATCAAGCTGCAGGCACGGTATTTCTGAGTTCACTTGACAGTCTGTGTTTTTTTTTCTTTTTCTTTTTTTTTTCACTGTGCAATAAAAATTCACTCGAACGTGGAACTGCGACCCGTAGAAAGGTCTGGAGGCCGCGTCGCGTGCTCACCGCCCTCCCTTAGTCTTCGCCCACACGTCAAGGGGAACTGAGCTCGAAGGGAGGCTCCACGCAGAGCGGAGCGCCGCTGCCTCGCGCCCTTGACTCTTACCCAACCTCAACATACACTCGGCTCTCCCGGGCTCGAGCAGAAGGCAAGAAGCACGAGGCATTAGAGCTTACCTTTTTGCCATCCGGCGGCGAGTGACCCGGAAAATGTTTGCGAGTTCGAGGGACTCACGGCATCAGGAAGTGTGCCATTCAATGTGGCACTGTGGGAATGCCAAGGAGGGTTGAGGCCGCAGTCAGAACTAAGACACAGAAGCAATCCTTTGCCTCAGGGCCAGGTGGCAGCAGCAACTTCAACATGCACACACTTCCGGCTTGAGACAAAAAAAGAAAAAGAAAAAAGAGAGAGAGAGAATGCGAAATGATGATAAAAGTGTCAGCACTCTCCCTCTCGCCTCTTTGTTAGGGGATATAAGGTCTTAAGTCCCTTGGCTTATGGCCTGAGCATCGCCCTAGCTTTCGGCACTTTTTTTTCTCTTAAAGCCGCCACGAAGAGAAAGACGGGAGAATTAACCTTTCTTTTTCTCCACACGCACACAAACGCACATAGAGAGGCGCGCGCATACACATACCGACGGAGGAGGAGAAAGAGGGCAAGGACGAGAGTAAGGGAGATAGATAACGAGAGAGAAAGAGAGAGAGAGAGAGAGAGAGAGAGAGAGAGAGAGAGAGAGAGAGAGAGAGAGAGAGAGAGAGAGAGAGAGAGAGAGAGAGAGATTTAGTAGATGCAAATGTATCACCAAAATGGAGCCCAACATAATCGCCCACAATTTATAGTCGAAAAAAACAACTCAGAGACGGACCTGAGGAGGGGGGGAGGGGGGAGGGGGATGAAAGGCGTGTATTTATATTTTGTAAATCATTGGCCGCAACGATCAAGACAGAGATGATGATGTTAAAGGCGACAAGGAGGAGAAAGAGTGGAGAATGAGAATGAAAGAGCAGAGAAAGAGAGAGATATAGATAAATAGATTGATAAATAGATAGATAGACAGACAGACAGACAGAGAGAAACAAACAGACAGACTTAGAAAGAGAAAGAAACAAACAGAATAGAAGAAAAAATAAATAAAAACAAACAAACTGACAGAGCAAAACCAAGATCCCCAATCTGATAAACCGAAAACAACTATAAAAAAGAAAAAAACAAGAAAAAAAGGGACCCCCAAATAAGAATAAAATGAGAGAGGAATGATGGGGGGAGGAGAGGGTGAAAATGAGGGCAAAGGGCGAGGAGTGGGTTGAGGGTAGAGCTGTTTTTGGCTTATGCATATATACGTTTTGGCTCCTGTTGTCTGCCGGGGCGGAGGGCGGGCGCGAGCGAAATTAAAGGGCTAATGAAGTAGAACCGAAGAGAGGGAGAGGGAGAGGGAGCGAGAGAGGGAGAAGGAGAGAGAGAGGGAGAGGGAGAAGGAGCTAGAGGGAAAAGGAGGGAGAGGGAGAGAGAGAGAGAGAGAGAGAGAGAGAGAGGGAGAAGGAGAGGGAGAGAGAGAGAGGAAAAGAGGGGAGAGAAGATGAGAGAGAGAGAGAGAGGAGAGAGAGGAGAGAGAGAGAGGGAGGGAAAGGGGAGGGGAGAGAGAGAGAGAGAGAGAGAGAGAGAGAGAGAGAGAGGGAGGGAGGGAGAGGATGAGGAAAGAGAGAAAGAGAGGGAGAGGGGAAAGAGAGTAGGAAAGAGAGAGAGAGAGAGAGAGGAGAAAGAGAGAGAGAGAGAGGAGGGGAGAGAGGAGAGAGGGGAGAGAGAGAGAGGAGATAGAGAGAGAGAGAGAGGACGGGGGGAGGGGATCTGAAACGGGGAAGAAAAGGAAATGATGAAGAGGAGGAAGAAAAAAACAGAAGAACCAGAAGACGAAGGAGAAACGGAGGAAGGAGATGCAGAGAAGGAGGAAGAAGAGGAAAGGAATCTGTAAAAAAAAAAAAAAAAAAAAAAATCTAAATAAAACGAGGCAACGAAAAAAAAAAAACGGTTGAGAGAGTACGAGAGCCGTTGTTACAGGCAAGAACAGGCATTCATTCCAACGACAACGTTTCTGCTCATGGCAACTCAGATTTATTTTCTTTATTGCCAACGCCGGCCGTCCCTGCTGTAGCTCATCGCCCTTGTGTGACACTCGCAGTAAGGTAACAGTCTTTATGTAGCGGAGAGCTATGTGTATTTCCTCTTACCGACGATGAAAATGGGAACATACTCGCGATATTACTGGTTCTGAGGTATACATGCGATAGCCATGTGTGAAAATGAATGTCTGTTTTATTTACATATCTGTAATTCGTAAATATATTTCAACAGATTATGATAGCATTGTCAAATAGCATCAAATGATACTACTATTTCCCCCCCCCCCACATCGCCTCCCCTCATTTGAAAGTGACAAAAAAGAAAAGAAAAGAAAAATCAAACACATAATTATCAACTCGTAAGAAACACCGTAAAGCACGGTACGTGAAGTGGCGTGCCCCTCATGCACGTGTGTGGCGCCGCAGGATCCCGAAAGCCACAACAGGAAAAGGGCAACTGCTATATTCCTCCATCGACCCGGCAGATTTTTGACGAAATTTATAATGGCAGCTTTTCCCGGCTCCGCGCTCCCGCCAGATCCTCTCTCCTCCTCTCGTCGAATCCTCTTTTTCCTTCTTTTTCTGGGCGAGGGGCAAACAAGCACGCCGGGACAAAGCGGAGAGAGAGAAAAAAATACGAAAGAATGGATGACAGAAAGAAGGCAGAATTGCTGTATGCTAATTTACAACCGCTGTTGTCTCGATTATAATCCAAAGGCTTCTGTCAGCTGGTGCGAGGTGGCGCCAGCTTCCCGGATGCCAAGTCTAGATGGTACTACCCCCCTTCCCCCACCTCCTCCTCCTCCTTTCTCTCTCTCTCCTTCTCTTCCTCCCCCTCCCCCTTTCTCTCTCCTCTCTTTCCACCATCGCGTTTCTTCTCGTCTGGAAGGGAAGGGGTAAAAAATGCGCTCGGATTCTACGGAACTATTTCCAAGGCATCCATTAGACCCGACGGTCGCTTTATATAAATTTCCTCGCCGTCTGTCTGTTCCAAGTCTTAGAAAAAAAAAGAGAATCGCCGATATTCCAGGAACACAGAACGGCATCCAATATTATCTTCCCGCCCACAGCTAGACGTCCGCCCGTGGCAGCGAGGGCGAGGAGCGAGGGGCGAGGGGCGAGGGGCGAGGGCGAGGGGCGAGGGCGAGGGGCGAGGGGCGAGGGGCGAGGGGCGAGGGGCGAGGGGCGAGGGGCGAGGGGCGAGGGGCGAGGGGCGAGGGGCGAGGGGCGAGGGGCGAGGGGCGAGGGGCGAGGGGCGAGGGGCGAGGGGCGAGGGGCGAGGGGCGAGGGGCGAGGGGCGAGGGGCGAGGGGCGAGGGGCGAGGGCGAGGGCCGCGGACGTCATGTAGACCCGTCGCCCCCAGGAAACTCCTGGCGACGCCCGGGCTGGAGTGGCGCAGAAGAGGCACCGGCAGAGAAGCGCCACCAGTGAACTCGGATTCTGAGGATGCTCTCGCCGGATTTGTGTCAGGAATACGTTTCTCTCTCCCTTTCCCTCTCTTTATCTCTTTATCTCTCTCTCTCTCTCTCTCTCTCTCTCTCTCTCTCTCTCTCTTTTATCTCTCTCACTCTCTCTCTCCTCTCACTTTCTCTCTACTCTCTCTCTCTCAATATATATATATATACTATATATATTATATATATATATATATATATATATATATATATATATATATATATATTTATCTATCTCTATATATAATATATTTACACATATATGTATGCATATAAGCAAATTACAGTTCACACAGGAGAAGCATCGTCTGGGAGGGAAGAGAAGCAATATTTACTTCATATATATCACCATTTAAATGTCTTCTACGGCCCAAAGGAAAACATCGGTGCCCCAGTTTAAGGGTTTCCTCGCCCTCGCCAAGGTTAAAGCCATCAGCCTGGAAGATTGGCTTTCCTTTCATCCTCTGCTGTGTGTATTATCATGCATGTAATTAATAGACGGGAAAACCTTGAGTCCGACGCAGCAACTAATTATATAGTGTAATGTAACTCATGCGCAAAACTGGAATTTAATAGCATCTTCCCAATGTCATTACACTGTATGTCTCTTACACGTACACGAGGACACGTACACATATATGCATATATATATATATATATATATATATATATATATATATATATATATATATATATATATATATATAACATATACATATACATATACATATACATATACATATACATATCATACATACATACATACATACATACATACATACATACATACACATACACATACACACATATACACACACACACACACACACACACACACACACACACACACACACACACACACACACACACACACACACACACACACACACACACACACACACACACACCATCATGCATGCCTTGTAAATATTCACGCACAATATGTCTGCTGCCTGCCTGCCTGCCTGCCTGCCTGCCTGCCTGCCTGCCTGCCTGCCTGCCTGCCTGCCTGCCTGCCTGTCTGTCTGCCTGCCTGCCTGCCTGTCTGTGTGTCTGTCTGCATTTACGTACGTATGTATTATGTACGCATGTATATACATCTAAAGTCTATAATAATATATCCGTCTGGCTATCTTTATAAACATATATACTCAAGGTGAACGTTAAAAAGCTCTCCGCAAACGCGCGCCGTGCTCAGCCTTCACTAACGACTTGCGTACATCATCCGGCCACAAGATCATTATTGTCCGTGAATTACGTAGTTAAACAATTTCCTTGACTAAACCGCCGGAAGAACGAATTCTTCCTTTGTAATCAAGCGACATAACCGAACCATAACTCGGCAACTTGATGAAGATAATCAGAAACCTTTTCCCGCGCAATTCCTACGTCTATGCAGGGGATTAAATGCTCCGTGCGCTTATACACCGACGTTCATTTGTTTTCCCTATCTCTTGTTTTGTTTTTAATTAGAGGGGGATTAGCTAGAAATATGGATGCAGGGAAAGGTTAATGCATCTGCAGTATGTTGAAGGTCGCCGAGGCATTCTTATCATCATTATTATTCTTATTTGTGTCGGGGTTTGCTGGTTATTATTAATTTTCTCATCTCGGGCGAAACGCAGTCAATTAATTGGGAAAAAGCCAGAATATTCTGGTGAAGCAAACACGATAAGGGTAATACTGAAAAAGTATTAAAAACATACGACAGAAAAAGGCAAATGATGCGAAGAACCCTTTTTCTGCATTAAACTATTCATTAGAGTATATACACACATGCATGTATGTACGCATGCATGTGTGTATATACATACATACATACATAGACATACAAACAGATAGACACGAAGATAGACAGACAGACAGACAGGTACAAACATACATAAATTGCTAAGCGACACAGAGTATAGATAACTGAATAAGCATGCACATTGCTATAAGGCCAGTCCTACCCTGAACCGCGGCCATAAACCCAAAGGTAACCCGACCCGCCTCCCCGGGTCGCTCGCAGATATTAGCGAGAGAGCGCCATGCCCCTTAGCCTTCCTTTTTATTTTTCTGAAGGTAACACGATATGCGGTGATGTCATGTTCCGTTGCTTATAGGCGCTCCACCTTTGGGAAATGCGTGACCAAAATTAGATCAGCCAATTAGGCCCCAAGGTGACTCTGAAATTGGCTATCTTAATATTTCCTGCTTGGGCGAAGTCGCTGTATTTAGGCCGGTGACCTTCCGTTTTCTGTTGTTAATGGACCCGGGGGGTTTTCTGTTATCAAAATCCCGCCTGAAATGGCCGGGCGTGCTCGAGTTTCTTTTTTATTCCCGTGAGAGATAACGAAATTAAATTTAACGCTAATTTGAACTGAGTGCTGATAAAATACAGTTCTATTAAAAGTGTTCTTCAAAAATAACTGGAGTCGAGTCGATTAGGAAATTTCCGACTGGATTTCGTCACCCTTGAATGCCGCGCGGCCATCGCTCATCCTCCGCCTTCGCACTTGACGCTCTATTTTCATAACTATTAAAGCTGATGGCCTAAGTGACACGGCGGTATCTGAAAAAGGCCCTAATAATGATCTTATTTTCTTTTTGAGGTTGTCTTGACGTGACATACGAATGTATCACTTTGAGATCTGGTTTATTTAATTGGTGAAAATACTTCTGCGATTGTGTTGAAATGTTATATTTCCTGAACATTTTTTCCCCAAAGTCATCTTCCTGGTGTGAGAAATAGCATGAATTCTATAATCCTCAGTCTATGTGGACTGACGTATAAATTACCTTTATACCCTTACTTTGCGCTGACAAAATAGCATTCGCAACCTCCAACTTACCTTGAATAAATACCATCCCAAATCCCCTATCTTACAAATAGCATTCGAAACCTTTACCTTCACTACAAGAAAAAAAATCACTCGCAACCCCCTTCCCCCTCCCTTGCCTGCAGGCTATTATTGCCTTCCTCGCCGCCTGCTTTTAGCCTCCGCTCACACCTTCAGCGTCGACGGTTTACGGGTGACTCAGCCTCCCCGAGAATGCGCCCATGATCCGCACCGGGTCATAGGGCCTCGTCTGTTAGGTCTACACAACAGGTGGTGTCGCCCCCTCATGCATCATGCCCTCCCTCTTAGGTGGCGAGGTGCCAGAACCGCCGAGGGCGTGTGGAAGGGCGGGCTCGGGGCAGGAGTAGGGAGCGAAAGGCAGCGAGAGAGAGATGGGGATGAAAGAGGCATGGGAGAAGGGTGGGGACGGACAGCGTGAAGATTGAAAAGGCATTTTGTGGAGTACTGTGTGTACGAGGCAGGGAGGGAGGGAAGGAGGGAAAAGGAGGGGGAGGGAGGG
>NC_051411.1:10950219-10962719 GCF_015228065.2 Penaeus monodon
GGAGAGAGAAGGAGAGAGAAGGAGAGAGAAGGAGAGAGAAGGAGAAAGAGAAAGAGAGAGAGAGAATGACTGAAAGTCGAAAACTACTTCACCATTACAGAATCTTCTATGAAATTTATGAACAGACCATAACAAACCTAGGCATGATGAAGCAAAACCTCAAAGTCATGCACATCTTAGCTATCATGGACATTACGAAACTAGTCAAGAATGAAAAAAATAATCCATAACCGCAGACATTACAACACCGACCACAACATCACAAATCGACAACAACAACAACACCCAACAACATATAAACGACTTTTGCAGAACTCGACTCAAGGCGCACGCAGCACTATAAGGATCTCGCGCGACCGCATCTGTCACATAAGTCGTAAGTCCTAAATTAACACCTGGGGACGTGGCCCATAATGGCAGCCGTCGCATCCATACATCACGGCAGCCCCCTTGAAGATGTGCCGGAGACTTCGCAAGAACACCGTGACACAGATTAGCTCTCACGCTCTCCAATTCATGCAGGCAACACACGGATTCGCGGAGGTAAATTATGCAGACATGCTGTCTACACACTGCCTACATGGTAAACTGCATAGAGAGAGCTAATACGCGGCATTTTGCATATTTAGGGTCGACGCCATAAAGTCGCATTGCTTATAAAACGGTTTGGCTTATATGGTCTGATGCCCGTTCTCTGCCGTTGGTTGAATGTGTATCGGCGACAGAAATCAGACTAAGTGATTTTCTTAAACCCTTTTCCTCTTTTTATCATTACTTTTCACGGTGTGTTTATCCTAAAGGTATACAAAGTACCGCCGCAGCACAAGGAACAACGTAATAACATCACATTGAGTACTCACCTGCCCTGAAGATCTCTCCGCAGCCGTCGCAACGCGTGGCGAATTGGGAGTCGTAACAAGGGCCACAGAATATCTTGTCCATCTTGGATCCAAATTGTTTGTCCACGAGGGACACCTGGCACTTGTTGCACAGGAAACATTTCTCATGCCAGTGCTTGTCCTTGTACGACAAATCCTAGAACACAGAAAAAATAATCAGTTATGGAAAAAATATAATCTACACAAAATGCTATCTAATGTGAACATACTGTAAATAAAATGTTACCTAAGTAATAAATGAACTTTACTTTGTGTTGCAAAGCAAAAAAATAAATCCAAGGGTGAAATAACAAGACATTTATGTTACCCCAGGCAACTTCTCGTCTGCCATTTAGGCTCCGTTTTCTTTTAGTTATCTCTACATCAGAGAAAATGGAGAAGAGTAGCATGACTAACTGTAGTAATATCAGAAAGGCAAAATGGCAATAACATTACAATCACATATCCACAAAATATACACATATAGTCATCTCGACTTTTGTTTGCAAAATGATCTAACGTTAGCTTCGTTACCTCTTATTTCTTGGTAGTTTACAATAGTCGCCACTTTAATTTCAAGATAATTTACAATTTCCAACTGAACAACGATTATACCATCTCATAAACAAGAAAAATAGTAATGGTAATAAGAGAACACATAAAAATAAACAAAGTAGACAAAACACATAAACTCTACAACTTGCACCATAAAACCTGTTTCATTGTCTTTCTAATTTCCCTACACACATCTGCAGCATCCCTTTTCTGCTTGATCGAATCCGGCCACGCCAAAGAGGCCATGCATTCCTCGCAAACCGGTTAGGTAACCGTCACCGGACCATGTTCAGGTACAATGTAGTTATTCACTTCACTTCACTTCACACACACACACAACACACACACACACACACACACACACACACCACAAACAACACACACACACACACACACACACACACACACACACACACACACACACACACACACACACACACACACACACACACACACACACACACACAAACAAACACACACACACACACACACACACATCCTTGCATAGCTCATACTGTACATCTCTATCTCATTCTACACACACTGATGCAAAGTCAAGTAGTGCAGAGACACAGATACAAACGCACGCACGAACACCCACAAAAACACACGTGTGCACAAACTTGTATTCTTAAACTCCATATTCCTATATCTGACAAAAATCACAATCACGCTACCATGGCAACCGCGGTAAAAAAGAAAAAATAAGAGAAACAAAAATGCTGACAATGCGAATGAGAAGAACAAGAAGAAAGACGAAAATAGGAAAAAAAAAATCAATATGTGCATTGCCAGACTGAGTGACACGATGTCTCGCAGTGGCACGGCTTATGACACTACCAACTGCCCGTGACTTGTCATCTCGATGGGGCCATTGCAGCTCTGTCGTTCGTAATAGTTGTTTCCATGAGCTGAAATTAGTTATTAATAGACTTTCCATGGTTTTCGGTTTCAAATATATTCCTTGTGTTTTTCTTATGCCTCTTTCTTTCTTGTTTTCTGTGTTTTTTTTCATCAAAATCTCTCTCTCTCTCTCTCTCTCTCTCTCTCTCTCTCTCTCTCTCTCTCTCTCTCCTTCTCATCTCTCCCTTCCTCTCCTTTCTCTTTCTCTTTTCATTTTCCTTTTCCTTTCCCTCACCCTCTTCTTCTTCTTCATTTTTCTCTTTCTCTCTTCTCTCATCTCTCCCTCTCCTCTCTCTCTCATTCTTCTCTCTCTCTCTCTCTCTCTCTCTCTCTCTTCTCTTCTCTCTCCCTCTCTCTCTCCTTCTCTTTCTCTCATTCCCCCTTCTCTCTCCCTCTGCCCTCTTCCCTCTCTCTCTCCTTCTGCCCCCTTCCCTCTCTCTTCTTCTGCCCTCTGCCCTCTTTCTCCTTCCCTCGTCCCTCTCCCTCCTTCCCTCCACACTTCCCTCCACACTCTTTCCTCGACAGCTTTGCTCTTTATGCCTTCTCTTTAACCTTGTCTTACCCAACACTTTGGCACCACCTCGCCGCCAACTCAGATCTCTGCGCTGCGGTACATATATCTTCTAGCTTAAAAGCTTATTTTTATGTACTTACACTGCCGCCAGCCCTTCCTCTCTATCTTCTATTCCTCCGTCTCCTACGGTTTGTCTCTATGTCTGTGTCTGTGAATCACATTTCTCTCTCTCTTTAACCACTCACTCTCTCTCTCTCTCTCTCTCTCCTCTCTCTCTCTCTCACTCACTCACTCACTCACTCACTCACTCACTCACTCACTCACTCACTCACTCACTCACTCACTCACTCACTCACTCAATCACTCTCACTCACTCACTCCACTCTCACTCTCTCATCTACCTTCCTCCCTCTCTCTCTGTCTTATTTACTTATTACCTTTACTTTCCCATCTTTTATCATCACGTTATCAGTCTTCCTCCGGGAATTTGTGCCGTTTGCGTCAGAGCTGAGCTGCTGATACAGACCTGGCTTAGGCTATGAAAGGAAGGGATCGTATTTTGGAGCTTATAATCAACAACTTGCGGTGACAGCTGCGAGGTTTAAATTTGAAATGTGGACGTTGTATCGCTAAGCCTGTGTTCCATTTTAAACATTTACGACAGGTTCTGGGGTTTTTAGCTATATAAGAAAATGATAGGCTGTCGATAACTTAGACTGGGTCTTCATTTATCACCGTTTAATGGTCGGTATTAAAGTCAATCATGAAGTTATTAATGGGCTAATGCGATTTTAATCTGTATCGGAATTCCCTTCCCCGATATCTGTTATGATAATGGAAGGCACTTATCGATGTTATATTCCGTTCTTAAGCGGCTCTCATCACGAGTGCCCGCAACCACCATTTCTTAGCCATTTCCTGGTCACGGCACAGTGCCCATCCATTCACACACAACTCTGTTCTTGCGTCATTCATATTCTTGGCACTGGTAAGCCTACGAGGGTCAAAGGGTCTAGTACTCAATAATCCTCGTCCTTTTTTTTTTTTTTTCCTCACACCTTGTTACATGACTAGAAAGTAACAGGAAAACCCGAAATGGCAAACGCATCCCCCCCCCCAAAAAAAAAAAGCTAAACGACGTCGCTCATTTGTCTTTCAGCGAGGGATATGTTGCAATAACAGTCCAAAGGGCGCAAGTTAGCCGTCGCAGCATTAGCTTCGCTTATCTTTATGACTCCCATAAAAATGATGACCAGTAGAATAGCTTCATTATCGGCCTTTCGCAGCCAGCATACGTTTCTACGGCACCGACCATTCCAACGGCGGAAATTACGAGGCCATTTTCGCCATTTCGGATGTGCCGGGGGGGTTTGGGCCTGGTTTCGGTCGGTCTCTCAATGGGAAAATTGGTTTTCAAATTGGTTTCGGGGGAATTTTAGGGGGTGTCTGGCGAGGGCTGTTTTTAAGCTGATCCCATCCGGCGCCCGCCGTTTGTGCGAGCGGGCGGGTTGGCTGGACTAAATTGGGCATTCTCTCTCTTTCCCCTTTTTTCCTTCTTTCGGCTTTTTGTCTGGTGCTCTCTCTCTCTCTTCCCCCTCCATAATAAAAACCCCTCTCCACATGTCTCTCTTCTAAACTCTCTTTCTCTCTATCCTCTCCCTTTTCCCCCTCCTCTCTCCCTCCCCCCAACCCCCTCCTCTTCCCCCCCTCTCCTCTCTCTATCCTCTCTCATAAATTCCCCCTCTTTTCTTCCCTTTTCCCTCCTCTTTCTCTCTTCCCTCCCCCTCTCTTCTCTCCCCTCTCTCTCCCTCTCCCTCCTCTCTCTTTCTTTTCCCCCTTCCCCCCTCCTTTTTCTTCTTCTCCCCCCCTTCCCTCTCCCTTCCCTCCCTCTCCCTCCCCTTCCCTTTCTCTCCCTCTCCCCCCTTTCCTCCCTTCTCCTCGCCTCCCTCCCTTCCCCTCCCCCCTCTCTCGCCCCCTTCCCCCTTCCGCCCCCTTTCCCCTTTCCCTTCCATTTTTCCCCCCTTTCCCTTTCCTCCTCCTCTCTCCTCTCTCCTCCTTTCTCTCCTCCCTTTTCTCTCTCTCTCTTTTTTCCCCCTTTCCTTTCTTCCCTCCTTCTCTCCCTTTTTTCCTCTCTTCCCCCTCCTTCCCTCCCTCTCTCCTTCCTCTCCCTCTCTCTCTTCCTTCCTCTCCCTCTCCTCAAATTGCATTTTCCTTTATTTTTTTTTTCGTCTTTCGTTTATCATTGCTATATATGTAATATTTCTACATACCGTGTAGAGTGGATGGACAAACACGGGGTCACTAAAACCCTGGCTCAAGACTGGATCCGTCAAAAACACCGCCAATGGATTCAGAGGGGGAGGGGGGGGGGGGGGGAAAAAGGGGGGAGGGAGGGAGGGGGGAGGGAGGGAGGGGGGGGGGAGGGGGGGGAGGGGGAGGGGAGGGAGAGAGGAGAAGGGAGAGAAAGAGGGGGGAAAAAGAGAGAGGAGAGAGGGGGAAAAGAGGAGGGGGAGGAGAGAGAGAGAGAGAAGAGAGGAGGAGAGAGAAAAGAGGGGGGGGACAATCGCACGCACGCCTACACCCCCCAACACACACACACACTTTTTTTTTTCTTTCTCTCTCTCTCTTCCCTTTTTTAAACCCCCCTTTTCCTTGTTCAATCTCTTTTTTCCGCACTTACCACTAAACACAAACACACGTTTCATTTTTTTTTTATTTTCCTTTAAGTAATTCGGATGTTTTTGCGACGAGGGGCTGTTACGCAAGGGGACTGACACTTGACCCCCCGGCCCCGTTGGGCCTGGCACCTTGTACGGGGAGAAGGCCACGCTCCATCATTCCCCTTTATGTTCGAAAACAGTGTTTTTTTTACTGTAAACATTTTAGGGTTTTTTCGTTTTGTTCCGCCTTTTTTTTAAACTTTTCCGGTGTGGTTGTTATTTATATATATTTTTTTATTATTCATATCTTTATGTCTATCTGTAATTCATCCTCTATTTTCAATCTTCCTTTCCCAATTCTCTGTCTGTTTGTCTCCCTTTCCCGCTCTCCTCTCCTCTCTTCTTCTTCTTCTTCTTCTTCTTCTTCCTCTTCTTCTTTTCTTCCTTCTTCTTCTTCTTCTTCTTCTTGTTTTCTTCTTCTTCTTTTTTCTTCTTCTTCTTCTTCTTCTTTTTCTTCTTCTTCTTCTTCTCCTCCTCCTCCTCCTCCTCCTCCTCCTCCTCCTCCTCCTCCTCCTCCTCCTCCTCCTCCTCCTCCTCCTCCTCCTCCTCCTCCCCCTCCCCCTCCTCTTCGCCGATGCTATCAGCCCAGCGGCCAGACACTTTCACTCGAGGGCACAGCATCTGTTTTAAGACACTGTTCTCATTTTCATTCTGCCCCTTTGCCTTCGATTTATTTCTCCTCATTCATTCAATTATTCTCCTTCTCTCTTCGTCTATTATTTTTGCTTCTTGAGAAATGAAAGGAGTAACGAGAAGTGAATGGTTAATAAAAGGGGTGAATAGAGAGAGATAAAAAAAAAAAAAAAAAAACATAAAAAGAAAATAAATAGAAAAAAGTACAGGGTACAGGTAAAGAGAAAATAAAACAAATAGAGAGGAAGAGAGAAGAGTAAAGAAGAAGTGGAAGAAAAAGACGGGTTTGTATGCAGATGAGAGAGCAAGGGGCAAAGGGCAACAAATGGTGTGTATATGATATATCCCAAATACTCTTAACTCCTTTATTCATCCCCCTCTCTCTGACCTTTGACCTCCCCCCCCCCCATTCCCCATCTACTTATCTACCGAGTGACCTAATCTCAACACAGGTCCTTTCACCCCAGTGTGGATTTCTGGCACCTGACTCATTTCCCGGCTTCTCAGTGCCATGACACGGCACTGAGGGACGAGAGGGAATGGGGGAGAGGGGGAGGGAGAGAGAGGGAAGGAGGGAGAGAGAGAGAAAGAAAGAAAGAGGGAGAAAGAAAGGAAGGAGGGAGAGAGAGAAAGGAAGAGGGGAGAGTGAGGGAAAGACTGAGATAGGAAGGGGCAGTGGGGGAGGGAGAAAGAACAACGAAGAGAGGAGGAGAGAGGAGAAGAAAGGAAAGAGAGAGAGAGAAGGGAGGCGGAGATGATAGAGGAGGAGGAGGAGGAGGAGGAGGAGGAGGAGGAGGAGGAGGAAGAGGAGGAGGAGGAGGAAAATAAGAAGGAAAATGTTGAAGGTAGAAGGGTTACCAAGAAAGAAGACACATATAAAAGAAACAAGGTAAAAAAAAAAAAATAAATAAAAGGAAGAATAAGAGATAGAAAAAAAAATATCAACCCAGAAAATCGAAAGCTACAATCTGCCCTCTCCCCTCCCCCCCCCCAAAAAAAAACCCTCTCCCCCTTCCCCAACCCCCACCACGAACACACACACACACACACACACACACAGGGGAATGACACGGAGACCCAACCACTCCTAGCAAGACGGCAGAAACTCCTGGCGAAGGTTGGCCAGATTTTCAAGTACCACTTTACTACTGTCGTTAAGTGGTCAAGTGAGTGTTCCTCGGTGAACGTAAATCTAGCTCGTTTGTTCAGATAATGTTCATGGCTCATTGGGGATGCCGGCTGTTGGGTCGGCTTTTCTTTCTGTCTCTCTCTTTCCCTTTTTCCTTCTGTCTATCTGTCTGTCTGTCTGTTCGTCTGTCGGACTGTCTTTCTGTCTGTCGGATTGTCTGTCTGTCTGTCTGTCTGTCTGTCTGTCTGTCTGTCTGTATGTCCGTCCGTCCGTCCGTCTGACTGACTGACTGACTGACTGACTGACTGACTGACTGACTGTCTCTCTCTCTCTCTCTCTCTCTCTCTCTCTCTCTCTCTCTCTCTCTCTCTCTCTCTCTCTCTCTCTCTCTCTCTCTCTCTCTCTCTCTCTCTCTTCTTATTCATTTTCGATGTTTTTCCTTTCTTTCCTTAATACTTTTTCTCCCCTTCCTATTCGATCCTTCCTCTCCATCCTCCACCTTCTTCACCTCCCTACCTCCTCTTCCTCTTCCTCCTCCTCCTCTTCCACCTCCACCTCCTCTTACTCCTCCGCCTCTTCCTCTCATCTTCCTCCTCCTCCTACTCCTCCTCCTCCACCTCCTCCTCTACCTCTTCCTACTCCTCCTCCTTTCCTCCTCCTCCTCCTCCTCCTTTCCTCCTCCAAGATTAACCCACACCTACTGCGATTCTGTGGAAAGATAAAAATACCTCAAACGAGAGAAAAATGATTAAAAAAAAGACGAAAAAAGAGACGAAAAAAGAGGAGAAACAAAAGGAAAAAAAATAGAGACAAGGGAAAGATCTAAAGCGGAAACACAAGAGTCAGAGAGACGGCTGGAGGAGGGGGGAGGGTGGGGAGGGGGTTGCCGGGGGGTGAGGGGGTGGGGGATCGTGTGTGTGTGGTGGGGGGGGGGGATTTCTGAACTTTCTTTGTCGACTTTCCGAGAGATCAGATAAGATATATATATATATATATATATATATATATATATATATATATATATATATATATATATATATATATAAGGAACGTGTGCAAGGCGTGTTGTTTGAACAGGCAATTGTTAGATAGAATTTCAATATACAAAATCAAAATGGCACATAGTCATATATAAAAACAGCAGATGGATAATAAAAAATACAAAAAAAAAGAAAACAAATAAACAAAGAAATATGAAAAATAAATCATAAAGAAAAAACGTGAAGTTAAGAAAGTGAACCGCCTGTCTAAAAAAAAAATTAGCGATTCTGGAGTTCAAACAAACCTAATAACTCTGGACGTTTTCTACGTTATCTCGAATTGCTAAGGGTGTCCCTTCGCCTCCTTATCTGCTCTGAGATAATTCCCTGTCATTTCTGCTTCCGCTATCTTATCATCTACCTAAGTATAGTCCCTCTGCTAACTATCTTTCTTTTTGTCTTTCTCCCATTCCCCCTTTCTCTCTCTTCCTCTTTTTTTCTTTTCTTTCTCTCTTTCTTTCTTTCTCGTTCTCACCCTCTCCCTCTCCCTCTCCCTCTTCCTTTTCCTTCTCCTTAGCTCACCTCTTTCTCTCTCGTCTCCGTCTCCCCCCCCCCTCTCTCTCTCTCTCTCTCTCTCTCTCTCTCTCTCTCTCTGTACCTTTCCCTCTCACGAAAACTAAAACTAAAATAGCAAATATCTTAAACAGAACAAACGCCTCTCACAAGAAGAAAAGTCTTAATTTGCCTCAGCTGGGCCCGAAAACAGGTGTGCGACCGCGTAAGAAGAGCCAAGTTACCCCCGAAATTGTACAGAAAGAAGGGTCGTTTTCTATGATAAGACAGAGGATTTTTTTCTTCTTATCACTGCGTCGTTTTCAGTTTCGAATCGGCGATCGTTGATGTTCATAATTCCGTCTTTATTATTATTATTATTTTCAAATCGGTGTTTGTTTCTTTGCCTTTTTTTAGTTTGCTTTCTCTCTCAGGATCTGATTAGTACACTAGGTTACGTCTATCTTCATCTCCATTTCCCCCAATTTCTCCTTCCTTATCTAAATTCATCCTATCTCTCCCCTTCCTCTCCTCTCCCTCCAGCCTCCCCTCCTCCCTCCTTCCTCCAATTCCCCTCCACCTTTCCCCTCCCTCACCTCTCCTCTCCACCGTTCCCCTCTCCTCTCCTTTCCTCTCCTCTCCACCCTTCCCCTCCCTCACCTCTCCTCTCCATCCTTCCCCCTCTTTCCCTCTCCTTCCTTCCAACGCCAAGGCCAATCTCTCGCACACACCTCGTGAGCCATAGTACAATGCGCCTCCACACAGTCGGCGACTGTTTGGCGAATTTCTGACAGCTGGAGAGATACAGGTCGTGACGAAACTGTAGCCAAATTACCGTTGTCACAAGCCTGGTCTTCCCTGCCTGTCTTACACGCCATGCCACGTTAACGTTAGATGGAGCCAAATGTTAATTTCGTTGGAAGATGCTGATGTGTGTGTTTTTTTTTCACTTGTGTTTTGTTACGATTATGGTAACTATTATTCTTATTGTAGTTGTCTTCGCTGTTGCAGTTGTTTTGTTGTTGTTATGAGTATTACATCAGTGTTTTTAAGACAGTCTGATATCCTCACAGTTTGGTATCACTGCCTTACGTAATCATTCACATTAAAATGTGATAAGTCATTCGCATCAAAATGCATTGTTATCCATTATTTTTTTTTAAATACAATGTACTCCATTCTGGTCATGGGTGCCAGAGTACCCAAAATGTACATAATTCATGAGTTTGAAAAAAAAAAAAAAAAATCCTTCGCCGTGACCCGACCCTGCCATGACCCATGACCTCTACGACCCTTCCATGAACCTCCAACCCACGATTTTAAGATACATGATCGTCTGCCTCATTTTGGTAAATCTTGAGTTACAGGTCTCTAGAGTCGACACATTTGGCACTCCGACGCGGAAGTGAGATATGTGGGAGGGATGTGCGAGTCGGAGCGTAAGGGGGGCGGGGTGGACAGGCCCGGGGGTGGTGTGTGAAAGTGAAGGTGGGTGTGAGAAGGTGGATGTGTGTGTGTTTATATATATATATATATATATATATATATATATATATATATATATATATATATATATATATATATATACACATATATATATAAATATATATATATAGAAAGATAGATAGATAGATAGATAGATAGATAAATAGATAGGTAGACAAATGAATAGACAGACAGATAACTGGACAAAGGTAGATAGAGAGAGACAGCCAGATAATCAGATAACCATCACCTGATGTCAGTTGTTTGCAATTCTACACAATAGAAAGTAACGAAAGTTGCGAGGACAAAAGACATGACATGAGTCATAGCTAATTAAGGAGTGGGCAGCCATTCATCACCCTCTCGTCGCCAGCGGACCTGATGCCCTCCGCTCCTGCTGGCACGCTGTGAGTGACGCCCTAACTGCCCTGTCCACGTGCTGGTCATTTCCGCTGGCAGCTCGTCTACGGAGCGACTACAGACAAAACACATACACAAATGTGTCCCAAGAAGTCAAAACGTACCCGGAACTCTGTCTAAATGCAAGACAATATTTGCTTTGGACGTTTATCGTGAAAAATCAACAACACACTGAACGAAATATACTAGAGAAAGAAAGCAACGGGAATTAAATAAATGGACGACAAAACCTAGAAAAGGGGGGGTAAGTGTGGTTTGGCAATGGTACACACCGGGTTTATTGTAGTTTGGCCTACGAGGGTCGTAGGTCTTGGGCTGTCGACGGAAAGCAAGAAACGAAGACAGAAAGAAAATGTATGGTCTGGCCTACACGAACGGTAAACAAGATATTCTCGGAAACCGATAAAAGACGACACCCATAGACGAAAATGGTGATATGAATGATCTACACTGATTAGGTCCGTGGTAAAGCATGTCTCGTCTCAGCTATTCGACTACAGCATAACAAAACACACCCATAAATAAAAACATTTTTTTCTCTAACCCCACGAAGATTTAATAAGGTGAGAGGGAGTTCCAACACCTTAAGTACTACGAAAAAATGGTTGATTTATGGCCCACGCACCCCCAACGGAAAGAAAAAACTGGCCAGCCCATTAGATCTACGACAGGTTGGCATTAATCAGTCCTATTCCAAGAAGGTGGTTATATTCATCTCTTCTTGGATGTGAAATATCGAAAGACTATTGTACGTTGGAAGATCTTCGCCCGGTGGCACTAAAGATGAGAATGTAGTTCGTGGGATGCATACCATATTATACTTAATTTGTAGGATGGTATATTACATAATTTACTGAATTGGAAGGTCCATTTTGTATGTTTGTTTTTCAGCATAAAAGAAAAAGGAATAGAAATAAACACAAAGAGAGGAAAGGGGGACCAGGATATGGCTAGCATGACAGAAATTCAATGCATGCCACGTTAGTCTTGCCAAGTAAACTTCACGGTATCTTATTTATAATCAGTGAACGTTCAGATTTAATGAAATCATTGTTTTATCAAATACAAAACTCTTATTTTTAAGCAGTGATAAAAGTTGTTTCGTCCCCATCTTCAAAAAGAAAAGTTTTCTACTAGAAAGCATACCGCCTTTGGTACGATTTGTTTTTACACTAGTTACTGCCAAGACAGCTAAGAAGAAAATGGGAACTCTCCTTTAAACGGATGGTTAACTTAGGTATATTTTGAGGTTCCTCCTTCAAAAATACCCGAGGAACTGATTCGGAAAGGGACATTCTTCTGAGATATAAATAAATTAATTAACCAGAAATCTCGAATTCTTTGAAGAGGCTTGCTTTCAAATAACCAACTTTCGCTGTTTAAAAATGCCATAGATAAAAGGTATATGATAATAATAATAATAATAATAATAATAATAATAATAATAATAATAATATTAATAATAACAATAATGATACAAAAGAACAAACGCAAGATCAGTCCTGGCCATTCAAAAATAGCTTGGCCACTTTCTTAAAAGGATCTAAACCACTCTACTGTTTATATTATATCAATTACACGATGACACAAACATCCGCCATAAAACACCAGATGTATGTATATTCATGAGTCCTCGATGTACTGTACATATTTACCTTCTCGTAATGTAGTCAAATATGATAAAACAGGCATATAAGATAATTTGCCAATCAACACCAATTGCTATGATAT
>NC_051411.1:10967719-10975219 GCF_015228065.2 Penaeus monodon
AAGAGATAAGAGCGGGAAGAGGAGGAAAGATACGATATATATATACAGAGTAAATACTACCTTATCTTATCGCTCGAAAGGGGGAGATCGGAGGGGAAGAAAGAAAAAAAATGGGAGAGGGGGAGAGGAGAGGAGAGGAAAGCTCACAAGAACGAGTACTATTTTTATCCACTTCCCCTCTCCCTCTCTCTCCCTCTCCCTCAAAGCACTCCCACCCGCCCACCACGCCGCCGCGCCGCCCGTAGCTCGCTCAACCTCCTCGCCCGCGCCCCACATCCCACGCCCTAAAATACCGAGCGTCGACTTCTCAAATCTCTCCACTTTATATTCGCATTTCGTCGCCGTCGCCTCCATGCCAACTCTCCCGGCAGAGGGCGCCTCCTCCGGGTCGTGTCTCTCTCTCTCTCTCTCTTACCCACCCTCTCTCTTCCTCTTCCTCTCTCCCCCTATCTCTCTCTCCCGAACCTCACCCCCCCTCTCCTCTCCTCTCTCCCTCTCCCTCTCCTCTCCCCCTCTCCTCTCCTCTCCCCCTCCCTCTCCTCTCCTCTCTCTCTTCCTCTCCCATCCCTATCTCCCTCTCCTCCTCTCTCCCCCACCTCTCTCTCTACTCCTCATTCCATTTCCAAAGCTCGTCGGTTAACCACATATGAAATGACGTCACAGTTGCCATACCAACATCGCTAATTCTCATACACCGTCGCGAAGCATATCAATTGCCACAAGAACTAAGTCTGGCAACTCGCAATGACATGACAACACACCCTGTCAATCACGTGATCACTGCAGTGTGTCAGGTTTTCTTGACAGGAAATTAACACACAGGATAAAAAAGGGAAGCAATTATAAAGGACAAAACCAGAAAGAAAGTAACTGCATAATAACATAAAAAGGAAAAATCGATAACAAATATTTTTAAAAAGTACTAATTTCGATAACAAAAAAAAAAAAATAATAATAATAAAAAAATAAAAAAAAAATAAAAAAAGCATAATATAACCAATCAAAAACACAACAACAACAACAACAACAACAACAACAAACAACAACACATCTCCAACCGAAAAACAAAAGAGGTTCTAAAGGCGAAGTGAAGCCAGGTGTTTATACACGACAGCGCGGCCATTTGCCGGCGGAATGCGCTGCCAAAACAAATGAATTGAAAAATGATCAACCTACAGTGCAAGATATAACAAACACTAACAAGACCGTACCCGCGTTCGTTGCAGCGATTTTACTGCGAATAGTTTCATTATCGTTATTAGTGTTGTTGTTATTATTATTGTTCTTATCATCTGTTGATGTTAATAATATTGTCATCATTATCGTTATCATCAGTTGTATTCTTACTCATAATCTTATTCTTATTATCATCATTATTATCATGATGATTATTATTACCAATACTATTACCACCACCATCATCATCATTATTGTCGTTATATTATCATTATAGACGAAGATGCGAGGAAAAACAAAAGAAAAAAGAATAAAAATGCCAAACCAAAAAGGAAAAACAACAAAACAAAAAACAAATGTAACAAAAAACAAAAAAAAACAACAACAAAAAACGCAACAAGAAGAAGAAACAGGAATACAAGGGCAAAACAAGAGGATAAAGAGAAGACAGAAGAATAGAGAAAAAGACCTAAAATACGACACCCTTGACTGACACTTCCGTTTAAAGTGACAGGCGAAGACTCTTTGCCACTTTGCGACTCCCTAACAAGCGCCTTCGAATAAAACAATAACAGCCACACACAGCTACGAAGCGTTTTGAATTACGTAAGTGTATGTGAAGGGGAAAGAAAATTTATTAGAATAAAGGGAAAATAATAAGAGAGAGTTGGCGTAACAACCACCTTCGAAAATAAACAAATAACAGCTACACCAAAGGGTCTGAATTACGTGTGAGTTTACGAAGGAAGAAGTTTGCGAACGTTAAATGAGGCAAATATTACACGATAGAGAGAAATGGTGTAATACTATGCGATTAAGATTTCCGTTGTTTTATCTTTAATGGAATCGTGTAAAATTGCTGTTGTTTTATATGATAAGATTTTTTTTCTTTCTTTCTCTCAGTCTCGTTTTGCACTCACTCATGCGTAAATGAACAGATTAAACACCTGAAAAAGATAAATAAATATACCTAAATAAAACTAGGGATAGGTTTCTACATGCTTACATCTTTTACAGTTAAAACAATAATGACTTAAAAGACAAACAATAATACGGAAAACACAAGTGCTAACTTCTACCGTCGTTTCTCTTGAAAACTTTCTCGAACATCTGTGTATATACAACGTCCCCCCCTCACCCCTTACCCCCCACCCCTCCCTCCTTCAGTGTGTGACCGTAAACAGCGACTCCTTCACCGCGGGACAAGACTGCTTCTGCGCCACCTTCAGGAGCGACCTTGACTCTCCCTTTCTCTTCTCTTCTCCTCTTTCTCTCTCGTCTTACTCCTCCTTTTTCTTTCCGTTCTCTTTCTTCTCCTTATTACTAAATTTCTTTCTATTCAACTGACACTTTCACGTCCCGGTGGCATAGTGTTTCATAAAAGAATTCTTTCATAGCATAAATAAACCTCTGTGTTTGCGTGAAAGTGCGTGGGGGCGCGCGAGCCAGAGCCAGAGCCAGAGAGAGAGAGAGAGAGAGAGAGAGAGAGAGAGAGAGAGAGAGAGAGAGAGAGAGAGAGAGAGAGAGAGAGAGAGAGAGAGAGAGAAAGAGATAAGCACATAATTTACAAAAGTCCCAAACACTCTCGGCCTCGCACCTGCACTCCTACAAGAGGCCAGACAGCATCAGGATCTTAAGATTTCGTCGGACAACCCTCCCCCCCCTTATCCTCTCCCCTCTACCACTCCCCCTACTCTTCTCCATTCTTCAACTACCTACTTTTCCCCTTCCTATCTTCCCTCCTTCTACTCCTCTCCCCTACTCTTTTCCCCTCTTCAACTACCTACTTTTCCTTTTCCTATTTCCCCTCCTTCTACTCCTCTCCCCTACTCTTTTCCCCTCTTCAACTACCTACTTTTCCCCTTCCTATCTCCCCTCCTTCTACTCCTCTTCCCTCTGCCTCTCCCCCAACTCCTCACCTTTCTTCAACTCCCACTCCCACTCCTCTTCCCTTTGTATCTCCCCACCCCTATTCTCCTCTCCCCGTCTCTACTCCCACTCTTCTCTTCTCTTCTCCTCTGCATCTTCTCCTACTCCTTTTCCACTCCACACTCCTACCACTCTTCCCTCCTCCACTTCCCCTCTCCTCACTCCCCTTCCCTTTTCAATTCCCCATTCCTACTCTCTTCTCCCCTCGTCTCTCTCCCCTCCTCCCCTCTCACGTGTACCGCGACTAGCTGGGTGGAGCTAGTTGTTGAATCGACCTTTCGTCACGGAGCTGGGCTTAATCGTTTCCCTGATCTTTGACCTTCTCTCTCTCTCTCTCTCTCTCTCTCTCTCTCTCTCTCTCTCTCTCTCTCTCTCTCTCTCTCTCTCTCTCTCACTCCCTCTCTCTCTCTCTCACTCTCTCTCTCACTCTCTCTCTCACTCCTCTCTCACTCACTCACTCACTCACTCACTCACTCACTCACTCACTCACTCCACTCACTCACTCACTCATTCACTCATTCATTCACTCAGCTCATTCAGCTACAGTCATTCAGTGACGTCTCATTTCCTCACTATTCGGGTGGGAACAGATCTATTTGTATTGTCTATTGTGTCAATGTGCAGCGAGAGTCTATACAATCGATCTCTAACACAGCTGATGGAACTGCAGCTCTACAGCTCTTTCAGGGCATGATCAATCTTCTATGATGTCTGTACTCATCGTGACCATAACTTACAAATCGCGCTGCACACAAAGGACATCAGTCTAAGCACCACAAGATCATCGTATGACACCCCACATACACACCAGCACAAGACACCAAAACCCGACACCAACACCACAACACCACACACACACACACACACACACCGTCTTTCCCCTTTCCTTCCCCTCCTCGGTATAAGGCAAGAGGAGGAGGCACAGTTTATTTTTAGTTTCTACACATGGACCTTCAGAGTTCTTGAACGGCCCGCGGCTTCAACTTTAACATGAGTGCAACTTAGTGCGAGAGACTCAAGTTGTTTGTGTTATTTTCTTTTCTTTTTTTTTTTTTTTTGCGCGATTCTTGTCGGGGATTTTGTAGTCTCCTTATCAAAGTATGGAAATTTTTTGCTTGTCTTGTAATATTCTCAGGGGATTTTTTTTTCATTTGTGGACGATGTGAGAGAGAGAGGGTAAGGGAGGGAGAAGGAGAGAGAGAGAGAGAGAGAGAGAGAGAGAGAGAGAGAGAGAGAGAGAGAGAGAGAGAGAGAGAGAGAGAGAGAGAGAGAGAGAGAGAGAGTTAGAGAGAGAGAGAGAGAGAGAGAGAGAGAGAGATAAACAGAGATACAGAGAGAAAAAGAGCTCGAGAGAGAGATACGAGACAACAGAACCATTACACCCTATAAGTCAAAACCAATACAAGTACAAAAAAAACGAAAACTAAAAACACAAAAAAAATCAAACCTTGAGCAAGGTCCCCCGTCTTCTTGGAATATCACAGCCCAACCACAAGATAAAGATCGGGTTTCGCGCACCCACATCAAACAAGCCCGAAATGCACCCACACGCACCCACGGATCCTTAAATACAACCGCCTCCTCACACTCTCTCAATACACAAAACAGGATGATCTGTACATATGTTATTCATGCCATACAGTTGTGGAAAAAAAGCAGTTGTGTTTAATGGAAATAGGGCCGAAGGAAAAGGAAAAAGAGAGAGAGAGAGAGAGAGAGAGAGAGGGAGGGAGGGAGGGAGGGGGATTAAGCATACACTTTCATCCTGCAGAGAAGGTAGGGCGTGAGGTAAGGGATGAGGGTAAGGTTCCTTCCTTAACGGTACTAGGATTCATATATAGGATCTGAAATATAGTGATGAGAAAAGATACAGACGGGGAAGGAGGAGAGAGAGAGAGAGAGAAGAGTAGAGAAAGAGAAGAGATGAGAGAGAGAGGGGAGAGAGAGAGAGAGAGAGGAGAAAGGAGAGAGGGGGAGAGTAAAAACGAGAGAGAGAGAGAGAGAGACAGAGAGAGAGAGAGAGAGAGAAGAAGAGAGAGAGAGAGAGGAGATAGAGAGAGAGAGAGAGAGAGAGAGAGAGAGAGAGAGAGAGAGAGAGAGAGAGAGAGAGAGAGAGAGAGAATCACGCACACGTAAGAAACTATCCCACTAAAATCCAGTAACAACACCAATAAATAATTTACCTTGGTATGACACCTCGTGGCAGGCACCTCGGGAGGATGTGACACCGTGTGATATTGAAAAGTTTTGTGTCATGTAACACTATCATAATATATGTCTATATGTATATACATATGTGCAAACATATAATGTATGCATGTATATAAAATGCAAGTACTGCTCTAGAGTAACTGGTCGATGTATTTCATATACCATGAGATGAATGTAAAAGCTTATATATACAGCAAAGAAAATGTAAAATGCAATGTTTTAGCAAAGTGTACCTTCTAATCTCGAGTGTGAAATATAAGATTGTGATCAATATATACTCATGATGAAGAAAGTCGTGATGGAATAATGAGAGATATGAGTAATGAGGATAATGAGGGAAAATGAGGTATATTTAGCGGATTACGAAATCACTTACGTTAAAAATAGATGGTAATCACGATCCATTTATGGTCCTACTAAAAGAGATGTAAAAATGACGCACTGTAGCAAAAAAAAAAAGAGGTAGAAGACTGTTTAAAGGAACACATTGTAAAAAAAACTGTATTAAGTTTTTTTTAACGATGATCGCCAGCATTGTGCTACAGTATAGTAAATTCTACAGTACATGTAATAAGACATGTCCTCAAACATAATTATAGAAACACCTTCACGAAAACAGTTGCTCTTTAAAAACATGGTAATAACAACACCATAGAACAGTCGCTCCTTAGAAACGTACAAAAAAAGGACGTCAAAAATCTTCCTCAGTTTAGTCTAATGAGTTGTGGCAATTTAAGCATTTGCCGTGAAGGTGTAGGATGAAAAAAAATGTTTGTCTTCTATCGATACGTCACGGCTAAGCCTATAGGCATTAGGAGCTCGAACGTCTTGGACCTCCCTTAATGATCTAGAAAAACAAACCTTGACTAAACTCTAGCGTCAACGGGGCCGTCTTGTCACAACCTCTTTTTTTTTTTAAAGCCTATTCCCCCCGCGAGAGAATTTCTTTCCTTGTGTCTTCCTGCTTCCTCTCCGAAAGAAATATCACAGAAAAAGGGACAAATCTACAATGGTGATTTCGAGGGCGGGATGGGGCGCTAAGAATGGCCATGTGAGAGCCCCAGGTGAGAGTGCCATGAGGGTGCCGTGAGGGGAGGATGGACGAAAGTGCTGCAGTGAGATATGATAACACAATGTGTCACTAAAGAGGTGATGGGAGCGGCACAGTGAAAGATAGTGCCACAAAGTGCCACTGTGAGGGATGATGACACTAAGTGCCACCGGGCGAGATAGTGACGCAAAGGCCGTGAGAGATGGTGCCTAGGACGGTGCCTGTATCCTCCCGAAGGTGCCATACCCGAGGTTCTCCTTATTCTCCCCGTTGGTCGCTTCCACGATCTCCATCATCGGTCCCTCCATCAGTCCTCCATCAGACTCGATCGTTTCGGTCGTTATCACCCTCTTGGTGGTCTTCTTGGTGCCCCCCTTTTTGGTGATCTTAGTGGTGGTGGTCACTTCAGCCATGGTGCCTCGCGAGCGGTGTCGGCGTGTGTGTGTTTACAAGGTGTGGTCACTGGGTGTTCACAAGGGACGCCGGGAGAGCGCACTGAGCACCGAGGGCAGCGAGGAGCGACTTGGTGATGAGCACACCAGCACGGGAGACGGTGTGAGGACCGGCCTTGGGGACCCACTACGCGCGCCCGCCCTCGGCCACGGGCGTATGGGAGGGGGGGGAGGGGGGCGGAGGGGAGGGAGGAGCGGAGGGGCACGGGGTGGCGGAAGTGTGCGCTGCCCCCTCCATGCTCTCACGTGCCAAAACCTTCCGCCTCTTTGCTCCTTTTTTTTTCTCCCCCTCCCCCTCTCCTCCCCCTTATGGCTCTGCCTTCGTTTGATTTCAGAAGGGAATGTGGGTCAGGACGCGGGCGGTGGGCGTGTCGGCGGGTAATATAGATAATGGCTCGTCTTGTGCTGCAGGGGTCGTTAGTCAGGTTGTTGAGGAGTGCGAGGCGGGTCTTGCCCTCGCCTGCCCCCATCCCCTCCCCCCCCATACTTCCATTGCGCCTGTGTTTTTGTCTGACGTGATATGTTGGCAACCATGCCCCACTCCCCTCCCCCCACCCTTCATGCGAGTCTCGACGTCTGATTGGTTCAACCGAGTTTATAAGACAGCCCCTGATTGGTCCCGTCTTCCTCCCCGGCTTCAACCTCCATGCCAAACTTTCATATCTTTTCCCCCATTTCTGC
>NC_051411.1:11012719-11015219 GCF_015228065.2 Penaeus monodon
AAAACAGCGGCGGGGGGGGGGGGGGGGGGGTTGAAATCCTTAATAATTTACGAAGAAGAAAGTTTTGTCGGGAAGAATAGCAAGCAAGAGAAATACACACGTTTTATTAATAGATGAAATATTCCTGACGTTGCTTTGCATATAAGTTCTTCGTAAGTTTTTTTTTTTATACAAACGCGAATTTCCTGTCTTAAATAACTTAATAATGTTCTGTTCTCTTGTGAGAAAATTAGATTAGTAATTTTTCAAATGACGAAGTAGAAGAAACGAAGATTAATAATACGAAGAAGAAGAAGAAGAAGAAGAAGAAGAAGAAGAAACGAAGAAGAAGAAGAAGAAGAAGAAACGAAGAAGAAGAATAAGAAACGAACAAGAAGAAGAAACAAACAAGAAGAAGAAACGAAAAGAAGAAGAAGAAGAAGAAGAAACGAACAAGAGGAAGAAGAAGAAGAAACGAACAAGAAGAAGAAGATGAAAAAGAAGAAAAATCAATAAACTCACTTCTCTCCCCTATTATAACATGCTCCAAAACCTCAACTACCAATATATTCTGCAAACTCCCTTTATCTTATATTCTACAAACCTAACAACAATCCCCCCTAAATTAAATATTCATATCTCTACCTACCTTCCATTCAATAGCAATTAACGAACCCATTTTCAGAGCAACATACAAGTCTTAATAAACACAACTACAAAAAAAACAAAAACACTTATGATCAAACTAGTCGGTAGGCGGTTATATAAAAAAAGTGTCTGTCTGTATAGCAGGTGCGGGCGTTTTTTTTTTTTTTCGAGTGGGATTAGCGGAAGTGAATACCTTGGGTCGGGTGTTGGGTCAGTGGCGCCTTCCCTCCTCGTGTTTTCTGTTCTGTGGATTTGCTTTAGCTTATTTGGATCCTCTGTTGGTGTTTTTTTTTCAAATTTGTTTTGGTCTTTTTTTCTTGTCTTTTTTTTTTCTTATTTCGTCTGGTTTTATATATTACGTTCCTCTATCTCCATCTTCAATGTCGGTCCTTCTCTCTGCTTTTCTCTCTCTCTCTCTCTCTCTCTCTCTCTCTCTCTCTCTCTCTCTCTCTCTCTCTCTCTCTCTCTCTCTCTCTCTCTCTCTCTCTCTCTCTCTCTCTCTCTCTCTCTCTCTCTCTCTCTCTCTCCCACCGCCTCCGAATCCCTCCCTGTCCCCATCCCGCTCTCCACAATTCCTAGTGTCATTTCTCTTACCATCCACACGAACATCTCGAAAGCACTTCAGGCAGAAATACTCACAAACTTCATAAGACATACTCAGCGATTTCCCAAGGAGGTCATTAAGACAAGGAAATCACATCGTACATAATCGTCTATTAGTGTGGCACCAGAGATCTTGACGTTCAGCCTCACGCCAAATGTTACAATGACTTATGCACTCAGCAGGGACAGCCTTCCAAAAGTTTCAGCAAATTATGATGCGATCACAATATTTCTATTTGTTTTCCGTACAGCCTTCCGTTTTTTTCAGCAAATTATGATGCGATCACAATATTTCTATTTGTTTTCCGTACAGCCTTCCGTTTTTTTCAGCAAATTATGATGCGATCACAATATTTCTATTTGTTTTCCGTACAGCCTTCCGTTTTTTTCAGCAAATTATGAAGCGATCATCATTTTTATATTCATTTTCCGAAACGACTGTGGAATGACCTACTGGCCTAGTCACTATCGCCACACCATACTAGCATTATATCCCTGTATATGAAATCACTAATTTATATTTATTCCTATGTATATGTACATCTATTCCTATGTACATGTACATCTATATGCACTCTCGAAGTAGAAATTAACCCCGTCTCTCATACTAATTCATACCACATCACCATACAGATATGAATCAGTTTCACATATGAATCAATCAACATATTAAACACTTATAACGGAGATTCCTAACCGTCGGATAATTATTCCTAACGGTTATTAACCTTTTCAGACGAAAAACATTAATTCAATTAGGAGTGACTTTCCCCTGTTTGGTTTTCCGCATTCCGGGGCCATAGACTCACGCTCACACCAACAGACCGGGGGCGAGGGGGGGGGGGTTGAGGAGGAGGAGGAGGAGGAGGAGGAGGAGAGGAGCAGGAGGACGATAAAAGCGGAAGCGAAGGAGGAGGAGGAGGAGGAGGAGGAGGAGGAGGAGGAGGAGGAGGAGGTGTGGTGGTGATAGGGGAGAAGGAATAGAAGAAGGAATAGGAAGAGGGAGGAAAAGCAGGAAGCAGTAAGAGGAGGAAGAGGAGAAAGGGGAGGAGGATTCAGAGAGAGAGAGAGCGAGAGAGAGAGAGAGAGAAGAGAAGAGGAGAGAGAGGGAGAGAAAAGAGGAGAGAGAGAGAGGAGGAGAGGAGAAAGGGGAGAGAAGAGGAGTTTCACATTAGACAGTGGCAAAATAACCGTCTTATTCGATCAATATAGAAGAGATGGAGGACGAAGAGAGAGGAGAGAGGGAGGGAGAGGGGAGGGAGGGAGGAGG
>NC_051411.1:11020219-11022719 GCF_015228065.2 Penaeus monodon
CGTGCGTGTGTGCGTGCGTGCGTGTGTGCGTGCGTGCGTGCGTGCGTGCGTGTGTGTGTGTGTGTGTGGTTTTATCTATCTATCTATCTATCTATCTATCTATCTATCTCTCTCTCTCTCTCCTTCTCTCTCTCTCTCTCTAATATAATATATATTATATATATATAATATAATATATATATATACTATATATATATCATATACATATATATATAATATTAAACATATATATATATATATATATATATATATATATATATACACATATATATACACTCACACAGAAAACCAAGAAGCGAGAACCAGAGACTGACACCTAGTAAAAGAGAGACACAGGCCGCTGCATAGTAGTAGATAACACGTGCATGGCATACAGAGCGCCGCAAATGAACGAGAGTGGAAGACAGCAAGTGCGATCTGCCATAAAGGAAAGCGAGACAGAGGAGGCGGAGAAAATGCGAGAGGAGTGGCCCTTTGCTTGCACGCAAGCACGGAAAGATATACAACGCGGGGGGAGGGGGGTCCACCCAGCCCGGCCTAGAGAGGAAGAGGAGGAAGAGGGAGAGGAAGAGGTAGAGGGAGAGGGAGAGGAAGAGGAAGGAGAGGAGGAGGGAGAGGAGGGAGGGAGGAGAGAGAGGAGAGGAGAGAGAGGAGAGAGGAGAGAGAGAGAAGAGAGAGAGAGAGAGAGAGAAGGAGAGAGAAGGAGAGAGAGAGAGAGAGAGAGAGAGAGAGAGAGAGAGAGAGAGAGAGAGAGAGAGAGAGAGAGAGAGAGAGAGAGAGAGAGAGAGAGAGAGAGAGAGAGAGAGAGTAAGAGAACCACAGATAAAAAGATAAACAAAAAAGTGTTTCTTTCGTCTCGGGTCTCGTTCTCTCTTCCTTTTCTTTGCTGTTTCTGTTTTCTTAGTCTGTTTTTTTCTTTTTCTATCACTGGTTCTTTTGCTGATTTTCTCTCTTTCTCTCTCTCTCTCTCTCTCTCTCTCTCTCTCTCTCTCTCTCTCTCTCTCTCTCTCTCTCTCTCTCTCTCTCTCTCTCTCTCTACCATCCTGAATCAATAAACACTAAACTTTTTTTGTAGAACTACTGCTCTTGTCATCAGATTTAGCTCATCTAACAAACTAACTAACCATTCACACACCATTTCCAAAAGCTCTCGATTCAAAGAGCAAGCCCCGTCACAAAACTAGCATGAAAAAACGAACAAACAAACAAACAAACCACTAATTCAGAGGAAAAGAATCACGTTCATCTACGATCAGAGTCGACAATGAACGTGTGCGACAATGAACGTGTGCGACAATGAACGTGTGCGACAATGAACGTGTGCGAATCAATGAACGTGTGCGAATGGTCTTCATAAACTGCGGATACACAATGGCACTTTATCCGAATCTCTTTTTCTCTTTCTCTCTGTCTGTCTCTCTGTCTCTCTCTCTCTCTGTCTGTCTTTCTCTTTCTGTCTCTCTCTCCGTTTCTGTCTCTCTGACTGTCTCTGACTCTGTGTCTGTCTGTCTGTCTGTATGTCTGTCTGTCTGTCTGTCTTTAAGAGACAATAAATAAATGAATAAAGAAATAAAGAAATAAATAATAAAAACCGAAAGACCACGCGAAAATACGTAAGTCATTAAGCCCCCAAAGCCGGTATTGTGTCGACAGCCTTCCGAAATGATGCACGAGCGCATATTTTTATCGAACTTGAGCCGAGAGCGAGCGAGGAAGGGAATTTGTAAGGTCCTTGTGGTTCTTCAAAAAAAAAAAAAAAAAAAAAAAATTATTATTGCTTTGAATGATAGAGACTAATGAACGGGTGTTTGTTTTCTTTTTTCCTCGGATTTTCACTAGGTCACAGAGAGAGAGAGGGAGAGGGAGAGGGGAGAGAGAGAGAGAGAGAGAGAGAGAGAGAGAGAGAGAGAGAGAGAGAGAGAGAGAGAGAGAGGAGAGAGGAGAGAGAGGGAGAGGAGAGGAGGAAAGAGGAGAGGAGGAGAGGAGAGAGAAGGGAGAGGGAGAGGAAGAGAAGGAGAAGGAGAAAAGAGAGAGAAGAGAGGAGAGAAGAGAGAAGAAGAGAGAGAGAGGAGGAGAGAAAGAGAGAAAGAGAAAAGTGAAGAGATTAGACAGAGAGAAAAAGAGAGAAGGAGACAGAGGAAGAAGAGTGACAGAGACAAAAGAGTGACACAGAAAGCAACTAGTCAGGAATTCGGATTAAAAGATGTGTCAAGCATGCGAGATCAGCAGGAGATTACGCAACCTCAGATCTCTTCCACTTCACCCCAAATATAGCCCATAAATCGACGGCTTCGACCTTCGCAACTTTACTGTTCGTTCGAAAAGTGGTTATTGTGCCACGACAACGCTGGGCGGAAATTTCTGTTCCATCAGCCGGCGCGCGAGATGGTATGAGAAGCAGAGAGAGCGTTGGGTTAAAGCAGAACAAAAAGTCTAACATAGAAAACGCTTAACCACGAGATCCTAAGTATAGAAAACGGGGATCGCAAAGCCCAAATAC
>NC_051411.1:11035219-11040219 GCF_015228065.2 Penaeus monodon
GACTACATGAAGCGTGATTTCAGTGTCGGAAAAGAGAAATGTTTCGGAGGGAGGCCAGTGGTGTGAATCGAGGCATGTGATCACACTACACGCTGTCTGTCGTCATTGACATCATTCACCTGTTAGAATCATTAGGCTGATTTCATGAATGCAGAGTGGTGATACCCTGAATGACTGATTGGTTTGCATGACTGGGTAAATGAAGTCAGAAATCTTCACGTACTGGCATCTGTCTTTGAATCACCGTGCAGATAATAGGGAGTAAATAAAATAGATGAAAAAAAAAATCATGACAGAGCGATTTCATGAGCTTGCACTAGTGGTGCCCTGAAGCACTGATTGGTTTGCATGACAATACAAATTCAGCGAAGATATCACCACACACTGGCTGGTGTCCTTGAACTGCCATCCATCACTATGCATCAAAGAAACAAGAAACAAGGGATCCACGGAGATCTTGGCAGAAATCTCGTGACCTGTGCTAACCTGTGCTTGTGCCGCCTCTGCAGCTGCGAGGTCAGATTGCCTTCGGGGTGACAGCATCATCTTACTCATCCTGACCTCTTGTGATTCCGCTAACACTTGGCAAACCTCGAGAATTAAGTCAAGTCACACTCCCCGCCGAAGACACAACACACGCGGTTCCCAGAGTGTGCTTACAACTCCACCTGGTTCCTACGTGCTATGACAATACAACAGTATCTTCGCTATTACTTTTTTTTTTCTCTGTCAAGACACAACTTTCTCCTTTTCTTTTTTCACCTCGGGTTTCTCTTATCGCACTCAAGTGTTGTTTGATAGTGCCCTAGGCCGGACCCTATCTCTGGGTAAGAATGAAAAAATAATCGCTTTGAAATGAGACACGTTTGTACACAGCAGTATGACTCACATCTACCGCTCGCCTTTTCGGGAAATAATTCGCTTTTTTTTTCTTCTCAACACGTGAACACCAGCATGGAACAAACACGTAGTTCCATAACACACACCACCTTACGTGTACACTCCACCAAAATCACCCAAGCTTGTCTACACGTATGCAACTTTAAGCGTCGGCTCACTCAGCTTGCAACCACTTGCACGGGGCACACGCAGACCCACACAGCGCCTTCTCAACGCCAAGGCAAGTCCTCCAAACACCTGGACGGTTCCAGTCAGCAGCCACGGCCTTTACTGATACCTCCTCCCACCTCTGACTGCGTCCCCACAGAGGGATCCCGACTCGGCAGCGGGGAGGCGGCCGTGCAAGGATGGGCCGCCTCGACCTTGTGCCGCTGACCCCCAGGGCTCTCTCGCTCTCGCTCTCCTCTCTCTCTCTCTCTCTCTTCGCTCTCTTTCTTTCCCTCTCTCGCTCTCTTTCTCTTTCTTTCTTTTTTCTCTCTCCTCCTCTCTTCTCCTCCTCTTCTTCTCTCTCCTCTCCCCTCCTCTTCTCTTCTCTCTCTCTCCTCTCTCTCTCCCCCTCTCTTCTCTCTCTTTTCTTTCTCTCTCTCTTTTCTTTTTTTATCTTTTTTATTTAATCATAAATAACAAATTTTTTTTTTGTTTGTTTTTGTTTTTGTCTCATTTATCCATTTCTTTCTTCCTCCTCCCTTTCTTTCCCCTCCTCTTTCTTTTCTTCTGTCTTTTGTCTTCTCCTTCTTCTGTCTTCTCTCTTCTCTCTTTCTCTCTCTCTCTCTCTCAAATTCTCAGTCTTTCCTTTTCTTCTTCCGTCTCCTCTCTCTGTTTTTTTCTTCTCTCTCTTCTCTTTTCCATTTCGATGGAAATTCTCCCATCATTTTTTCAAAAAAACTTTAAAAATTATCATGTCTTGTGTGTTTTTTGGTTTTTTAAACTTAAATTTCCATCTCCCTTTTCTCTCTCTATTTCACTTTCGTTTACCCCTTCCCTTTTTCGTTTGGTCTTTTCTTTTCTTTCGTTTTTCCTCCCTCCCTTTCCCTCTCTCTCTTTCCTTTTCCTCCTCCTATTTTTCTCTTCTCCCTTTCTCTCTCCTCTCTCTCTCTTCTTTCTTCCTCCTTTTCTCTCTCTTCCCCTTCTTCTCTTTTCTCTTTCTCTTCTTCCCTTCCCTCTTTTCCCCCTCCCTTTCCTCATTCTCTCTTCTCCCTCCCCCCCCCTTTCCTCCCCCCCCCCCCCCCCCCCCCCCCCCCCCCTCCCCCTCCTCCTCCTTCTTCCTACAATTTGTTTTTTCCCCCCCCCCCCCCCCCCCCCCCCCCTCTTTCACCCCCTCTCATACCCCCAACCCCTTCTTTCACATCGGCCAGATGGTTGAACTTTCACCCCCGCTCCTCTCCCCCCCTCCCCCTTCCCCCTCCCCATTATCCCCATGACCCAGACCACATGGCCATTTGATAGTCTCGTCTTTTCCCTTCCGGTGTGCATGGGAAACGCATGACGGAGGGAAGGGAGGAGGGCAACTTCGTGCATGTGCGTTCGTTCGTCGGCTTCCCGTGAACTCGCCTCCCGAACGAGCGTCTCGACCTGTCATATGGCACGAGGGGGGGAGGGGGTGAAGGGGGGGTTTGTGATGGCTGCCGCGATATTGATAGCTGGGGGAGAGGGGGGGTAGGGATTGGAGGAGGAGGAGGAGGAGGAGGAGGAGGAGGAAGAACAGGAGGAGGAAGAAGAAGAGAGGAGGAGGAGAAAGAGGAGGAGGAGGAGGAGAGAGAGGAGGAGGAGAAGGAGGAGGAGGAGGAGGAGGAGGATATTATAATAATTAACAACAGAATTATACAGGATAAGGATTAAGACAATACGTAGAGTAGAAAAGGGAGGATGGGGAGAGAGAAGGAAAAAACGAAAAGAGGAAGAGAAAGGGTAAAAGAGAGCGATAGAGGCGAAAGAGAGGGTGAAAATGAGAAATGGGGAAAGAAGGAAAGAGAGCGAGAGAGAGAGAGAGAGAGATATGAAAAAAGAAAAATGTGAAAGAGACGAAGAAAGGAAGAAAGAAAAAAAGATAAAACAAAAGAAAGAAAACAGTAAAGCCTTAAAAAAAAAAATAAGGAAGACAAAGAAAAAAAAAAGAAAAAAAAAAGAGGAAGGAAAAACGACGCAGACATCCAGCACCCTTATAAGGAAGCGTCTGAGAACAACAACGGAACGGCGTTATGCAATGGGCCCGGCCAGCAGCACCTGTGGGCGGTGACGTCATGGGTGGGGCGGGGGAGGAGGAGGAGGAGGTGGGGGTGGGGGAGGAGGTTGAGGTAGGGAGGGGGGGGGAAGGAGGAGGAGGAAGGGGAGGAGAAGAAGGAGGAGGAGGAGGAGGAGGAGAAGGATGAGGAGGGGGGAGTGGGGATGGTGTGAGGGAGAAGGGATTGAGTCAAAGAGGGGGAGGTCTGAGGGGCAGGGGGATCGAGACGGGGAAGAGGCAGGTATTAGGGGAAAGTGTGAAGGGGGGGGGGAGACGAGACTGAGGAAGGGAGGAGGGGAGTCATCAGGGGGAGGGGCTACGTAGAGACGGGGGAGGAGCTAAGGTAAGGGAGGGGGAGGGTCTAAGGAAGAGAGGGAGGAGGGGGAGGGTCTAAGGAAGAGAGGGGGAGGGGCTCAGGTAAGAGAGGGGGGTGACTAAGGTAGGGAGGAGGAAGGAGGGGGAAGCAGCAGGTAGGGATAGGGGTGAGGGGAGAGGGTAGTGGGGGTAGTCGCCAAGGAGTGGTGTACCTTGAAGAGCCGGCTGCTGCCTGTCGGTCACTGATCATATTGCAACTGGCAGAAATTCGACGAGATGCCCCATTCAGGGAAACCCACTGGGCGTGATCTATTGGCTGTAGTTTGTTTGTCGCGCTATTCACTTTCTTGCTTTCTTATATAGCACAATGGTAAACATGCATGCACATACGCTTCTATGCAAACACATACACATATATGCATGCATACATACATGTATACATACACATACATACATACAAAGAGAGAGAGAGAGAGAGAGAGAGAGAGAGAGAGAGAGAGAGAGAGAGAGAGAGAGAGAGAGAGAAGAGGGGAGAGAGAGAGAGAGAAAGAGAGAGAAAGAGAGAGAAAGAGAGAGAAAGAGAGAGAGAGAGAGAAAGAGAAAGAGAGAGAAAGAGAAAGAGAGAGAAAGAAGACAGAGAGCACAAAGGAGGAGAGCGAGGGTCCCGGGAAGGAGCGAGGAAGAAAACCGATCAACAGCAGAACATAAACTGGCGCACGTGTGTGACCTTGGACTGAACTAGCCTCAGTCCAATTTTTTTAGGTCAGTGAACCCAGTATAATGCATATCATAGTGGCTGTCGGGGACTGGGAAGGGGGGAGGGGGAAAGAGGGTAATTATAAAGATATTGTGTCCTTTTTTCTTCCCTTTCTTTATTGGCTAATGGGGAATGCCAGGCAGTGTGGCCACAAACGCATTCCGGTGCGGTGGGGAAGACAGTGTTACCAGAACGGGTGAAGGAACGTGTAGAGGGAAATGTAATTGGTAGTACTGATGGTCTATCGGTTGAGTCTATGCAATGAAACACACGCACACGCACGCACGCGCGCGTGCACACACACACACACACACACACACACACACACACACACACACACACACACACACACACACACACACACGCACTCACGCACGCACGCGCGCACGCATGCGTATAACCCTCTTCCAAATTTATGCAATGATGAACGTTCCGGCAACCTATTAAAGACTTAATTATCGAGGTAATTAACTACGTCATTTTGGCTACATGGAACAACAGGTGCACCTTCCTTCCATTTCATTTTAATTAACATACGTATGTTTTGACTTAGAAAAACGAGTACATATTTAAATGGAAACGGAAACTAATGGTGATATTAAATCCACTGCTTTTTGAACATCATCGTTTATTTGACATTTAAATAATTTCCTCATTTCTGTTTCTCTCTCCTTTTATGTGTGTGTGTGTGTGTGTGTGTGTGTGTGTGTGTGTGTGTGTGTGTGTGTGTGTGTGTGTGTGTGTGTGTGTGTGTGTGTGTGTGTGTATCTCTCTCAGTCAGTCAGTCAATCAGTCAGTCAGTCAGTC
>NC_051411.1:11045219-11050219 GCF_015228065.2 Penaeus monodon
ACATATTACAGATTCAGATTTCTTGCATCTCATCTTTTGCTTTTATTTTCGAAGTTTCTAAATAAGGAGAGTAAGACTACCCTTTGGAAAGATAATTATACGAATAATTGCATATTTTCCTCATTACTAGTATCGTAATTTATCATAATATTTCAGCTCGTGGTTTCTGACTATCTTCCGCGGCACAAATAACATTTTCATATCATTAATAAAACGAAATACTATCACTGTAGTCAAAGTAAAGAGAGACAGAAAGAATTTACCTAAATTACATAACGGTATTGTGTCAGTTTTAGACTTTTGAGACACATCGAAGCCTAAATCAACAATATCATCACTCTTATCTACTTATATAACATCTTAAAGAAAAAAAAAATTTAATCTGTACCCTGACGAAGAGAAAATGGGAACCATTACCCTATCCATTTTCTTTAAGGGGAGACTCAAAATTCTTAAACCGGTCGATGCCAGGTTCAAGAGTGGGATGACAAATTTCTGTAACCTTTTTCTTGTCTTGTCGGTTGTCAACGGGGTATCTTAAGTTATTAACAAAAGATCCCTTGACATATTTGTTGTTTGTTACCTTCCTGTTATCTTTTCGATTTTGTTTTACGCTTACGGAGAGACGCGACAGCTGTTGATTTACAGATGTTAATATCTCCTGACATGTCTGTCTCTCGAGATAGCGTGTGTCAACCGCTTGCGAAGGGAAACAGTTATACATTTTCTTTGATTCATAGAGGTTTGGGGAGTGTCTTAATCATATCAGAGGCACCTAAATATTACACTAAAAATAAGATTTGTGCCTGCAATCTTACACTTTGAATAAGTCATGCATTCTGTCTTAATTCTAAAAGACAAACCATGCATTCGCGAGTATACCTTAAAAACAAAAGCATGCATTTTTTCTTAACCTTAGAAGCAAATCCATGAACACCTGCAGATCACGAATTATGCAAAAAAAAAAAAAAAAAATAAATAAAATAAATAATAATAATAAATAAATAAATAAATAAGATAAATATGAAGCATGAAGAGAGAAAAACAGTTCCTTCAACCGTAATTATGAAAGACATCTTAAAACAGCCACACTTTCATGTTTGCTGTCCAGGAAGTGAGTGAGTGAGTGAGAGAGAGAGAGAGAGAGAGAGAGAGAGAGAAGAGAGAGAGAGAGAGAGAGAGAGAGAGAGAGAGAGAGAGAGAGAGAGAGGAGAAAGAGAGAGAGAGAGAGAGAGAGAGAGAGAGAGAGAGAGAGAGAGAGAGAGAGAGAGAGAGAGAGAGAGAGAGAGAGAGAGAGAGAGAGATCCAGACAAACAAAGACTGAAAGAAAAATCAAAAGCCTCATATGAAAGAAACAGCCCTCCACCACATAAAACAACATACTACAAATCTCAAAAGACCCGACATAAGCCTTCCCGAGAATCTAATCTGAAACTGAACAGGATTGAGATCAAGCATTAACAATTAAGCCCCAAAGGAAGAGATGCTGATTTCACACCTGTTCGAAAGTCACGTGAGAAACACCCATTTGAAGTTAATACTATAAAACGAATACAATTAAAACTAATACTGTATTCACGTATTAATAAATCGATTTATTTTATTCAGTTCGACCATGACTTCAGCCATGAGAGTTTTACCAAGCGACGTTCGGCAGTGAGATATATGATATATAATCGCTTTACTTTTGTATCACCGAATACACTTACGTTCAAGCAATCATTCATTCATGTTGCTACCCCGATTGCATTAATAGTCAAGCTTACATTACTCCACAGACTAGATATTGCAGCAGAGAATCATTCCCCATTATGTTTCTATGTCGTTTTATGTAGAGATTTCCTTTCGAAACAGAAATGACAATTAAAGGCTTTTTTAAATTTTTACTCAAGCACAATGGTAAATTTAAATAGTAATTCATTCCATGCGCCATGCATCACCACCAATAGCATTAATAATAGAGAAAAAGCCTATAGTAATTATGCAAGATACTTATATTTCACGTCATTTTTTTCTTATCGTAATCAAGATAACCCCTTCTAACTCCTTCGTCAGTGAGGAACATGAATTCAAAAGCGAGGATGCAGCGCGAGATAAAAATTTTACGTCCAAGCCAGAGATTACATCCAAGGTTACACAGGTACGACAAGATGTATGCAATAATTAGAGCATTTTAAGACCGTTTCCATCACCGGAATGTATCACCTCCCTAATCCTAACCGTATCTCACACCTCTTCTTTATTTATATGATTTAAAAAATGAAAAAAAAAAACAAGGGAGAAGCATAAAAAAGGTAAATTCATGCATGAGAGATCCACATGATACATTAAGAAGCATCTTGAACAGCTGCGAAGGAGGGATTTCGTTCATCGCTCCCATTAATTTGCAGTCAAGTCAAAATGTCTCACGATATTTTTTCCTGCTTTTAAATGAACTGGATCATCTATATTTTGATAACTCGTGACTGATACTGTTTATTGGAACATAATTTCAAAGCTTAACCGAATATGACCACTTTAAAAAAAAGGCATCAAAGGGACCTTCGTCATCAGCTGGCCCCCTCCCCCTCCCGCCCCCTTTCCCTGGAGAAAACCTGCCATTGCCCATCATTCGCTAAACTTCCCCCCCACCATCTGTCTCGCCCAAACAATCCCCAGCTGGTGGCGTAAACAACCAGCTCTTCTTCCTCCTCTTGGCGAGAAGGGTGACGAAGCCGAGGTTTATCAAAGGGCCCTCGACCGTATGAGGAGGCAGAAGGGGGCAGAGGAAGCTGGAGATAGTGTCCGTGCACGCAGCGGGCGTTTTTCACAGTGGGCTTAGGGAGGACCTCACATGTTGTCGCGTACCCCTGTGTGTCCCCCTGAGGCTTTACGTCAACGACAAGGAGGACCATAATGCACTCTAATGAGACGTCTTGACTGGTTCTTTCTCTGTTTTTCCCCGTCTTCTTCATCCCGGTTTCGATATAATGAGGTTTTAAAAAGACTGTCCTTGCTCCCCGGCTTTCCCCATGCACCCCGTCCCACGCCCCGTCCCCATGCATGACTGGCCGCAGAGTGCAATGCATAAAGCCAGGCAGAGCAAACAAGAGCCCATGCCAAGCTCAGCCGTCCTGAGATATGCCCAGGCTAAGAGCAGGAAGGAAGATGGAGAAGGGGTCTTAAAACTCACCAGAAAAAAAGGAGAAAGAGAGAGCGAGAGAAGCAGCGAGCGAGAGAGAGCGAGAGCAGCAGCGGCACTTGACTGAACTCCAAAGTCACACTGACTGTCTCTGGTTTGGGACAAAATTAACCTCTCTCACTGTGGCTGCTGGGGTTAGTCACGTTTCTCCCCTCTCCCCCCCTCTACCTCATTTCGCGCTCTCTACCTCATTTTCCTCTCTCTCTCTCTCTCTCTCTCTCTCTCTCTCTCTCTCTCTCTCTCTCTCTCTCTCTCTCTCTCTCTCTCTCTCTCTCTCTCTCTCAACAGTAGTAGAAACAGTACCAGAAGTATTAATAATAATGACAATGATAGCAGCACTGTTAGTAGTAGTAGTAGTAAGTGTGTCAACAGAAGCAACAGGAGGACGATGAGAGACAGGAGAGCTTAAAAAAAATCTTCATACCTTTCTTCACTTTTCTTACAACAGAAGCAACATAAAGAAGGTTTTATTTCTCCTTCTTCGATACCCCTGTCATCTGCAGAATGTAAGATGCAATAAAATACTTTCAACGGCAAACAATTCACGTCTTGTCGACTTTAGATTTTTGTCCCTTTTTCTAAAGCTGAAGATGTAACTCAGATGCTAATCTTTCATTTGGTTTATTACTTACGATTTAATGAATATCCTCATTGTGTTAAAATTCCTGAACTGAAAATCGGGATTATAGAGTTTGATGTTTTTTTCTTTTTCTTTCGACGCGACGCAAAGAAAACGAGAGAGAGATGCAATAAGAAGTTACCAAGCACTAGATTTATTTTATTTTCCACTGTGTACGTTCGTGTGCTCTTGCGTGTGTGTGTTCGTGTGTGTGTTCGTGTGTGCGTGTGTGTGTTCGTGTGTGCGTGCGTGTGTGCGTGCGTGTGAGTGCCTGGTGTCGCCGTGTGTGCCAGCTAGACCTGTCTCGCCGAACATTATCCTTAAAAAAAATTCTGGGTCTCAATCCGGCTGGATCCGAGCCAATCGACGAACGCGACTTTGCGAACGGACTGGGAATGACGCTTAGGCAAACGGCTGGTGGAAGGGGGCGTGTCTCGTCAAGGGGCGGAGGGGGGCGTGTCTCGTCGAGGGGCGGAGGTGGGCGTGTCTCGTCAAGGGGCGGAGGGGGGTCGTGTCTCGTCGAAGGGGGGAGGGGGGCGTGTCTTGTCAGGGGTGGAATGGGAGTGTCTCGTCGGGGGGGCGTGTCTCGTCATGGGGGTGGAAGGTGGGGTGTCTCGTCGAGGGGCGGAGGGGGGCGTGTCTCGTCAAGGGGTGGAAGGGGGCGTGTCTTGTCAAGGGGTGGAAATGGGAGTGTCTCGTCGAGGGGGGCGTGTCTCGTCATGGGGGTGGAAGGAGGCGTGTCTCGTCAAGGGGCGGAGGGGAGCGTGTCTCGTCGAGGGGTGGAAGGGGGCGTGTCTCGTCGAGGGGTGGAGGAGGCGTGTCTCGTCGAGGGGTGGAAGGGGGCGTGTTTCTGGAAGGGGGCGTGTCTCGTCGAGGGGTGGAGGGGGGCGTGTCTCTTCAGGGGTGGAAAGGGGAGTGTCTCGTCGAGGGACGGAAGGGGGCGTGTCTCCTCGAGGGGTGGAAGGGGGCGTGTTTCTGGAAGGGGGCGTGTCTCGTCGAGGGGGTGGAAGGGTTGTCGAACTACCGTCCAACAATAACATCTTGCTTAACCGGTTACCACACTCCGCATCTCTTCTCCGCTTTCCTTCCCCCTCTTTCCCTCGCCAGCTCCACTCCCCCCCCCCCCCCGTTTCCTTTCTCTATTGTTCTTCCCTCTCTGCTCCTCTTGCCTGTTTTTCCTTTACCTCTCTTTCCCTTCTT
>NC_051411.1:11070219-11075219 GCF_015228065.2 Penaeus monodon
CGCAGACACGACACATAATATCTGCACCACAACTGACACCATACACGGCCCGGAGGTTCAGAGAGAGAGAGAGAGAGAGAGAGAGAGACAGAGAGAGAGAGAGAGACAGAGAGAAGCGAGAGAGACAGAGAGAGCGAGAGAGAGAGACAGAGAGAGCGAGAGAGAGAGACAGAGAGAGCGAGAGAGAGAGAGAGAGAGAGAGAGAGAGAGAGAGAGAGAGAGAGAGAGAAGGGAGGGAGGGAGAGAAAGGGGGAGGAGGGAGGAAGAGAGAGAGAGGAGAAAAGAAGAGTAAGGGAGAATAGAGAAGGAGTTAGAGGGAAAAAAAACAAACAAACAAACAAACACATTCAGACACAAACAGAACCAGAGACAGAGAAACCCAGACGAAGAAAAAAAAAAGAAAAAAAAAAAGGAAAACACACACACACGCATGAAAAACAAGGGAAAAAAAAACTCCCAGCATCTTTGCAACTTTACCTAATATGGTCAACCATCGCCACCAAGATGAATTCCCGCGTAAACAAACGTGGCCAGGCGGGTAACAACCAAGGTGGAGGGGGGGGGGGGAGGCAGATCGGTTAACCCAACCATTTTTGCTTCGGTGGGGTGAGTGCGTGAGGTTAAGAGTGGGTTGGGAGGGGAGTGGGTGGGTTGCGATGGAGTTGAGTTAAAAGGTGGGTTGGGGTTGAGTTAAAAGGTGGGTTGGGGTTGAGTTAAAAGGTGGGTTGGGGTGGGTTAGAATGGCTTGGGATGGAAGTGGGTTAATTGTGCGGGGGTTGGGTTAAAAGGTGGGTTGAGACTGGGGTGGGTTAGGATGTGCTGGCTTGGGGATAGTGGGTTGCGTTGGGGGTTAGGTTAAAAGTGGGTTGAGGTTTGATTAGAGGTGGGTTGGCATTGGGTAAGGGAAGGTTGGAGTGGGTTGGGGTTAGTTTGAAATGGGTTAGGATATATTAAGAACTGAGGTGGGTTGGGATGAAGTTAAAGATGGGTCTTGGTGGGTTAGTATGTATTGCGGTGGGCTGAGGTGGGCCGAGGTGGGTTGTAATGGGCGGTACGTGCTGTGGTCAGAGAAACGAGGGAGAAGAAATAGGTTTTGAAAAGGACGGGGAATAACAGAGAAGAAAAAGATTCAAGAGGCGGAGAAGGAGGAAGGAGAGACTAAGATAGATAAAGAGTACGTAGATCGATATAGATGATAAACCAGTAAATAAATATAGAAAGAGAGAAAGAGGAAAAAAAGAGAGAAGGAAATGAAGAAACACAAATACAACAATGCACACAAATAGATACACAGACCTGCGAATATCCACACACTCGGGAATATTTAAAAGACACACTGACGAAAAAAAAAAAAATAATAATAATGAATAAAAAGGGGAAAAAGAAGAAGAAGAAGAAATCGAAATGGAGACGAAATACAGCCGTGCTTAAGAAAACAACAATAACAACAAAAAAATAATAACAAATATATAAAAAAAAAAAAAAAGAAAAGAAAAAAGAAATGGAGACGAAATACAGCAGTGCTTAAGAAAACAAAAAATAATAACAAATATATAAAAAAGGAAAACAGAAGAAAAAGAAAACGGGAAAAAAACTCGACATGGAGATAGCGACGAAACACACCAGTGATTACGAAAGGCCGTGATACCCACCAGCGCTGCCCCCAGAGGAACCCATGCTGGTAGTATGTAACAAGAGAGACCTGACGTGTTTGTTGTGTGTACGTTTCGAAGGGGCGTGTGTGTGCGCGAGCGAGCGAGCGTGGGAACTGTGTCTGTTTCTCTCTCGCGTAACGTGCTTAAATTAAAAAAAAAAAAAAAAAAAAAAAAAAAAAAATGATTATGGTTATGTAGTAGTCACGGATGGTGTTGCCGGATATGCAGTATTTAGAAATAGTGATGATAACTATGCGAATTTGTCTTTGTCCATATCATGAAATCAAATAGAAAAATAAGAAAAACGGAAAAAACGAAATGAGACGAATACACTGCTTAAGATAAAAAAAACATTACATTTTATATAATAAATAAATAGAATAAAATAATGAAAAGAAAAAAACTGAAATAAGTTCACCAAACCCATGATTTCTCAACCCCTATACCCCAACAGAAACCCGGTATATAACAAGGAGAATTGACATGTTTTTGTATGTTTTAAAGTTCAAGGCACGTGGGCGGGAGGAGGAAAGAGACGAGGAGGAAGAGAAAGAAAGAGAAAAAAAAAAGAAGGAAAAAGAAGAAAAGATAGAGTAGAGAGTACGGAGGGAGCCGAGAAGCAGATGAGAGAGAGGATGAACAGCGAAGTTTGATCAAAAATGCAACAAACAGAAAAAACCAAAAGAATAATACAGAAGAAAAAAAAAAAACACACGACAGCCAGAAATAGCTGCAATAAGAATATAAAAAAAAACATCTACATGTCTATCCAATAAGCAAACAAAAGAATAAAAAAAATCGCATGAGAAGTAATGACAGATGAAGATCCCCAAAGACTGAAGCTGATGCGCCAAGACAACTAAAGCTGATCGCAGACAGATGTACTATCGCCAACAGGACAGACCGAAGTGATGCAAAACTGAACGTGCGCCAAGGACAACTGAAGTGATGCCCAAAACTGAACTGATTGCTCAAGGACAATGAAAGCGGATGGCAGAGGAAGATGAAGCTGATGCGCCAGAGACAGAGAAGTGGATGCCAAAGACTGAAGGATGAGAGAAGCAGAGAGGAAGAGAAGCTGGATGCGCCACAGGACAGACTGAAGCTGGATGCCCCAAAGACTGAAGCTGGATGCGCCAGAGGACAGACTGAAGCTGGATGCGCCAAGGACAGACTGAAGCTGGATGCGCCACAGGACAGACTGAAGCTGGATGCGCCAAAGACTGAAGCTGGATGCGCCCAGGACAGACTGAAGCTGGATGCGCCACAGGACAGACTGAAGCTGGATGCCCTAAAGACTGAAGCTGGATGCGCCACAGACAGACTGAAGCTGGATGCGCCACAGGACAGACTGAAGCTGGATGCGCCAGAGGACAGACTGAAGCTGGATGCCCCAAGGACAGACTGAAGCTGGATGCGCCACAGGACAGACTGAAGCTGGATGCCCCAAAGACTGAAGCTGGATGCGCCAAGGAAGACTGAAGCTGGATGCGCCAGAGGACAGACTGAAGCTGGATGCGCCAAGGACAGACTGAAGCTGGATGCGCCAGAGGACAGACTGAAGCTGGATGCGCCAGAGACAGACTGAAGCTGGATGCGCCAGAGGACAGACTGAAGCTGGATGCGCCACAGGACAGACTGAAGCTGGATGCGCCACAGGACAGACTGAAGCTGGATGCCCAAAGACTGAAGCTGGATGCCCCAAAGACTGAAGCTGGATGCGCCAGAGGACAGACTGAAGCTGGATGCGCCACAGGACAGACTGAAGCTGGATGCGCCACAGGACAGACTGAAGCTGGATGCGCCAAGGACAGACTGAAGCTGGATGCGCCACAGGACAGACTGAAGCTGGATGCGCCAGAGGACAGACTGAAGCTGGATGCGCCACAGGACAGACTGAAGCTGGATGCGCCACAGGACAGACTGAAGCTGGATGCGCCAGAGGACAGACTGAAGCTGGATGCCCCAAAGACTGAAGCTGGATGCGCCAGAGGACAGACTGAAGCTGGATGCGCCACAGGACAGACTGAAGCTGGATGCGCCAGAGGACAGACTGAAGCTGGATGCGCCAGAGGACAGACTGAAGCTGGATGCGCCAGAGGACAGACTGAAGCTGGATGCGCCAGAGGACAGACTGAAGCTGGATATATTAGCTATCTTCGGTTACTTCTCGCCGCCCACAAATATTTGGCTTGAGAGAGACAACACGCGTGGGCGTGGCGGGGGGCGGGGAGAGATGAGGTGGGCGGAGGCATAGGGGTGGGGGCAGTGGGAGAGGGTTATGTATATCTGTATGTATCGCATGGGTGTCTAAGAATATATGATTGGGGATATGACGTCTATCTGCGAGTGTCTGTCTGTTTAAATGAGGTTTTCTGAAATTTGATGTTTTCTGTATGCTTATGTATATGGAGGGAGCAGGAGAGGGAGGGAGGGAGGGGAAGGGGGAGGGGGAAAGTGGGAGGGAGAGGGGAGGAGGAGGGGGGGAGGGAGGGAGGGAGGGTGGGGAGAGTGGGAGGGAGAGAGAGGGAGAGAGAGAGAGAGAGAGCGAGAGAGAGAGAGAGAGAGAGAGACAGAGAGAGAAAGAGAGGAAAAGAGAGAGAGGGAGAGGGAGGGAGGGAGAGGGGGAAGGAGGGGAGGGAAAGAGAGGGGGAGGGAGGAAGGGAGGAAGGGAGGGAGGGAGGGAGAGAGAGAGAGAGATGGGGGGAGCGGGCGAAAGAGAAAAAAAAAAGACAGAAACATTTTTTTCTCAATCAGCCAACAGAATAAGAGATGGCAAAAGACAGAATAAAACAAAGAAAAAAAAAAAAACGAGAGAGGAAAAAAAACAGACAGATACGAGAGAACGAAGAAGCAAACAGAAAGAGTGAAGAACAGTGCCAACAATCACAGCGAGGTTCGGAAAAGTGGAGTGCAAGTGCCGTAGAGTTGAACGGTTATTTTCGTTTTTTTTCCCCCACGAGATTTCATTTCGGTAGAAGCGCAAAACGAAACGGAAAATAAAATAAGGGCAATCACGAAAAAAAAATATATATATATATATATTACGAGAAATTCCAACGGAAGCGATACAGGAATATGATAAAAATACGAAGAAAATAAACACGGCGGAAGTATTACTGAAAGAAATCAAAGAACTGTAATAAAAGAGAGAGAAAAATAAATGAAATAAAAAACGAAACATGAAAACGTTCGGCAAGCAACGAAGGCACGCAGGCAACCGTCAGGTCAGAAGGACTGGCTGGGTGGGATAGTGGGGGGGGGGGGTGCAGTGTGGGGGGGAAGAGGAGGGTAGAGAGGGAAGAGGGAGGGGAAAGAGTGAGAGGGGAGAGGAGGGAGAAGGAA
>NC_051411.1:11080219-11090219 GCF_015228065.2 Penaeus monodon
AATAACAATAATAATAATGACAATAAAAACATTAACAATAACAATAATGATAATAATAATAATAATAATAATAATAATAATAATAATAACAATAACAATCATAATAATGACCATAACAACAACAACAACAACAACAATAATAGTAATAATAACACCAACAACGATAATAATGACAATGATAATAATAACAACAATAATAACCACTTCTGCATTTTTTGCTTTTCTCTCTAAGCCGCATGCTACAGCACCTCCTAGTGTTGTCAACCCGTGTTATATGCCACACACAGCTACACTCATCTCATTTCTGTACAAAAACCGAGAAACATGGGTGAAGTGTGATAAGAATTTGTTGAAAATATTAGCAAAAGAAATTCTTATTTTAGAATAAGACAAATAGGACAATAAAAGAAGAGGTACATTATTTATCTATCTGGTGTGATTGAGACACGGGTATGGTTAGGTATGTACGTATAGTACATGCGTGTGTGTGTGTGTGTGTGTGTGTGTGTGTGTGTGTGTGTGTGTGTGTTTGCGTTTGTGTATGCGTGTGCGTGTGTGATCGTGAGTGTGTATTTGCGGGCGGGCGTGCGTGCGATCGTGAGTGTGTTTGCGTTTGTGTATGCGTGTGTGATCGTGAGTGTGTGTTTGCGTGTGTGCGTGAGTGTGTGGGCATACGTGGGTGTTTGCGTTTGCGTGTAGGCGTATCTACAGAAATCTAGCGAGCTGCGTGAGTGGACAGAGAGAAGCGTTGATATTCCAGACACCGTAATGGACTCCACCATTAAGACAGCTTGTCAACACTTGGCTGAGGGGGGGAGGGGGAAGGAGGAAGGGGAGGAGGTGGAAGAGGAGGAGAAGGAGGGGGAGGAAGAGGAGGAGAAGGGGAGGAGGTGGATGAGGAGGAGAAGGAGGGGTGGGAGGAGGAGGAGAAGGAGGAGGAGGGGGAAGGAGGGGGAGGAGGAGAGAGAGAAGGAAGGGGATGATGAAGGAAGAGAGGGAAAAATAGGATGGGCGGAGAGAGAGAGGGAAGGAGATGGAAGGAGGAAGAGAGAAAAGGAAGAAAAGGAAGGGGAAAGAGAAAAGGGGAGAAGGGGAGGGGAGGCACAGGGAGAAATCGAGAGAGAGAGAAATTGAGAGGGAGGGAGGGAGGGAGGGGAGGAATGGAGAGGGGAGGGAGGGATGGAGGGAGGAAGGGAAGAGAGAGAGAGAGAGAGAGAGAGAGAGAGAGAGAGAGAGAGAGAGAGAGAGAGAGAGAGAGAGAGAGAGAGAGAGAGGGTGGGAGAGAAAAGAGAGAAGAGAGAAAGAGGGAGAAGAGAGAGAGTGAGATAAAAGAGAGAAAGAGAGAGAAGAGAAAGAGTGAGAGAAAAAGAGAGAAAAGTGAGATAAAAAAGAGAAAATAGAAAAGAAAGAAAAGAAAAAAAAAAAGACAAAAAGAAGAGAGAGACGAATAGTAGAAAGAACAAAACAGAAAAAGATTAAAAATTAAACAACAAGAACGAGAAAAAAAAAAAAAAACAAACAAACAAACAAACAAAACAAAGAATAAATGAAAAAAAGTAATCTATTAAAGAGGAAAAACAAAACACAAATCCTAAGACAGCAACACTCACATCGGATTCCCTCATGCAAGCCTCATCCCCTCAAGACACCGGCAGGCATGAGGAGAGCGTGCATGACGAATCCGCCTCATGAACGCCGTTCCTCATGGGCCACTTGATCCACGTTCCTACGTCATGAGATCGATTACGAAATCCCGATGTTTTTGGAGTAATGAATCATGAGGAGACGGTGTGTTCTTAATCGTTAATTAAACCAACTAATAACAAAGAAATGCAGCTTCATTTGTTTTGTATATTTTTTTTTTATCTATTATTGTGTTGTTATCAGTCAAGATGTGTGTAGGTGAGGCTTAATGAGCTTCGTTTCATATCGGGTTATTTTTTTTTATTATTATTATTATCAACCCGATGTTCAAGGGTTATCACGATGCTTAGAACAATTTTTTTTTTCATTTCTATTTCTATCCGCAGTTTACCGCTACACCCACTGTTCGGAACACTCAAAGCACAGTTCAAAGCAGCGAAAGCAGAGTGCGACACCCACTCTGCAAAGCACAGCCCGACAGGCAACGACGGCAGGAGTCCATGGGTCGGCCGACAGCCTCCTGCCGACTGACTTGAGGGGGAAAAAAAGGGGAGACCGCGGTGGTGGCAACATCATCCAGGCTCCATCAGGGCTTCCAGAGGGGTTGCGATGGTAGGGGGGAGGGGGGGTTTCCAGGATAAACAGTGACGGCCTTACTGTTTGTGGTGGGCGGTGTAGGGGCGGGGGGGGGGGGGCGGTGGATGGGGTGATAAAATGGACAGTCTTGCAATAGTGGAGCTGAGAGGGGCGCCGGTGGTACGCTATACATACGTACGTCCATACATACATACATACATACATACATACACACACACAACACACACACACACACACGCACGCACACACATTCTCTCTCTCTCTCTCTCTCTCTCTCTCTCTCTCTCTCTCTCTCTCTCTCTCTCTCTCTCTCTCTCTCTCTCTCTCTCTCTCTCTCTCCTTATCTCTTTCTTTCTTTCTGTCTCTACCCATACCTCTCTCAACAAACAGATTATGTACATCTAAGACATAACGATATTGTAAAATGCAATATCAAATGGGCAATTCAAAACAGAACCAAAATACCATAAAACTTTTGTATAATAGCAACAGAATCCAGAAGAAAAAAAAATTAAACTGTGGATGTATAGTTTTCTTCAAAGAAAAAAAAGAGAGAACAGATTAAACCAACAACAACCGAAACTTCCAACAACAACAACAAAATCCGAGTAATTAGAAACACTTGGTGCTAATGAGCCCCCCCCCCCCCACGCGAATCTATATGAACAGCATGTTGCTAAGTGAAGCATCAAAATCCTCGACTTGGCGGATCTCCAACAGCCTGGGTCGCTGCGGTCATCTGGGTGATGTATGGAGGTCTGCCCAAGGGATGACGGCGATGGGGAAGTGGGGGAGGGGGGGGAGGGGGGAGGGAAGGGGAAGAGGCGACGGGGGTGGAGGAGGAGGGAAGGGAAAGGGAAGAGGGGAGGGGTTGGAGGAGGGGGGTAGGGAAAGGGAAGAGGCGTTAAGGGGAGGAGAGAAGGGGGGATGAAAAAGGGAAGGAGGTGAGGGGAAGAAGGTGGGGGGAGAGGGCAAAGATAGGGGGGAAAGGGGGTGACGGAAAAAAGGAAGGGGGAGGAAGTGGGACGAAGAAGGGGAGATGAGAGAAGGAAGGGGGTCGAAGAAAAAATGGGAGAAGGGGGAGGAGGAAGAAGGGGGAAGAAAAGAGAGGAGGGAGAGGGAGAGATGTTAGAAAGGAGGGTAAGGAATGGGTAAGGGGGTAAGGGAAGAGGAAAAAAGGGGGAAGAAGGGAGGTGAGAGGAGAAAGGGAGGTGAAGAAAAGGGGAAGAGACAGTGAAAGAGAACTAAGGGAAGGAGGAGAAGGGAAGAGGAGGAAGAGGAGGGGGGAGGAATAAATGGGGAAGTGGGAATGAGAAGTTGATGGAGGGGGGGGGGGAGAATGGCGGAATAAGGTGCTTGACCTTTCGGAGCATATGACTTTTTCAAGGTCACAAGGATCAGAATCTCCGTGACCTAAGGTGAATCACCTATGCCTCTGTACCTCAAAATTCAAAATAAATATAAACTGAATCAAACACACAAACGATTCCTGTATATCTCTGTAGTAAAAAAAAAAAAAGAAAACACACAAATGAAAAAGTAAAAATAACAATGATCATAATTGCAAAATTCTTTTAAAAAATACCTACTATCCAATGGTGAAGCAGCCTTTCCGTTATCTTCGTAGAGGAAAAAAATATCACTTCTTGCTCTTCGTCATCTTTCTTTAAAAATTATGTTTTTTTTTCTATCTTAGAATCTTGCTTGGCGGTTCACCATGTTTTTTCTTCAGATTTCGAAATCTACACCGAGGAAATTGCACTAATCCAAGGGCTTCGGGATAAAATGAGAAACATAGGTCCTCGACACTGCCATGGCTAGAGTAATATACGTTGTTATTCCTTCACCGAACACAACATTTTATCAGAGAACAGCGAACTTTCCAGCGTGGGGCGGGGAGGGGGGGGGGGGGAGCGTGAATCCCAAGCACGAGAAGCAGGTCTTATCTCAAGGAAGCGATAACGATAAAAAGTCTCGCGAGGGCGTCTTCGGGAGGACACCGGGAGGAAAACCGCAGTCCCGCGCCAGGAGGAGGTGGAGGAGAAGGAGAAGAAGGAGGAGGAAGAGGACCACGACGACGATGAGGAAGAGGCAGCAACGGCAGGGCCAGGTGTGCCGGCACTAAACGCCCGACGCCAGTGCCGCACCGCCGAGGTCTGACCCCCGACCTGACCTAGTTTCTGGCTCTTCCCTCCACCCCGCCCACCCCCTCACTACTTCTCCCTTTCTCCCCTCGCCGCTCTTTCCAGCCCTCGACGCCCCCGCCTGGAAACAAGGTTGATGAGGGGCCGTAACCAGAGTGAGGGGAGGAGGGCGAGGGGAGGAGGGCAGGAAGCAGACACAGGAAGAGAGGGGTGGGGTGGGGGTGGGGGGAAGCTGAACAGGAGGCTACCAAACGAGGTGGTTGACCCAACGGGCAGGGGGGAGATGGTAGAGGGGAAAAAAGGGGGAATTATAGGTGAAGACGGCGGGAGAACAGGATGATAGGTGAACAGGGAACTAAAATGATTATGGATTCGCGGAGGGGAAACGTGCGAAGCGGGTTTATAATAGAAGGGAAATTATCTTTCTCTCTCCCCTCAGAAAGAAAGAAGCAAATCCTTGAAAAATGTAAAGAAAAGATACGAAAAAACACAAAAGATGAGAAAAGGAAGGAATAGCAAGGAGGAATAAGAAAGAGAGAGAGAGAGAGAGAGAGAGAGAGAGAGAGAGAGGATAATGAGAAAGTGAAGTGAGAGAGAAAGATCGAGCAAGTGAGCGAGAGAGATAAGGTAAATTGATTGATAGATAGATAGATAGATAGATAGATAGAGAGAGAAAGAAAGAAAAAAGAGAAAGAGAGAGAGAGAGAGAGAGAGAGAGAGAGAGAGAGAGAGAGAGAGAGAGAGAGAGAGAGAGAGAGAGAGAGAGAGAGAGAGACGGGTTCGTGATAAGGGCAAACTCGGGCAGATAAGGCTGGGGAGGGAGAGAGGTAGATAAGTACACTTGGGTAATAGCAATCGATTACCCATAAAAAGGCCAGGAGGGGTGGGGGGGGGGAGACGATCCAAGCTTAACCTAAATACGACTGGAAAGACATAGGTAAATAAAGATTATGATACTGATAATGATTATGATGATAATGATAAAGAATAAAACAAAAATAATAATAATAACAATATTAATAAAGATGATAATAATAACCATTATGATAATAATAACAACAACAAAACAACTTTAACAGTAATAAAAATAATAATAATAATAATAATAATAATAATAATAATAATAATATAATAACAACGATAACAATAATAACAGCAATACTAATGATAACAAAAAGTAATCATTAATATGTGTAAAACCAACTGAACAACATCATTAGCACATTAACAAAGAAACTGACAAAAAAACGAACATTATAAATACACACTGAAAGATTTAGGCAGACGGACAATGCATATGCAATGGATTGAGCAGGGGAAGGCGGAAAGAGAGGGAGTGTGGGGAGAGGGGATTCATGCTACTTGGATAATGTACTGGAACGTAAAAAAAAAAATCTAAACATAGTGTAAATAAATTGATAATTTATACAGTATTTCGAGGTAAATGCAAACCGCACACTTGGCACAGGATACGGAATGGAGACAGCTTAGTAAATGGTGTATGAATAATCGCACAAATGAATGATGTTAAAGAAAAGTTGAATGATATATCACACTTATACCTCTTTATCTATTTGGCTTAGTCTATCTCTGTTTTTATCTACGTATACACATATCTATCTGTCTATCTATATACCTAATTACACAGAAAAATACACTTCCACACTCACACCCACCACACACACACGTAATTAGTCAGTTTTAGGGGCAATAACCACCAAAGACCAATCAAAATTTAGCACTGAACCGCGTGGTCGCATTAGACAGATAGATAGAGAGACAGAGAGAGAGGGAGAGGGGGAGAGGAAGGGGGGGGAGAGGGAGGGAGAGGAAGAGGAAGGGGCGTGAGATGGAGGGAGGGAGGGAGGGAGGGAAGGAGAGGGAGAGGGAGACAGAGAGAGAGAGAGAGAGAGAGAGGAGAGAGAGAGAGAGAGAGAGAGAGAGAGAGAGAGAGAGAGAGAGAGAGAGAGAGAGAGAGAAGAGAGAGAGAGAGAGAAAGGTGAGTAAGAAAGAGAGAAAGAAAGAGAATCGAAGCAGAAATTAATTTGGAGACCATAAAGCGCCTGAAATGAGCAAGCAAGATGACGTCATCCGTTAATGGTGGTAATGAAATTCAAACTCCAAATCAAACACGTTTAGTTTGTGTGTTTTGTATCGCCATTTTCTTATTCTATCAATCATATTCTATCTTTGTCGCTATTTTCTTATTATATCTATTCCATTCTATTGTTTATCGCCATTTTCTTTCTCTCTTTCATTTGTTAATAATCTCTCTTTGTATTTAGATTCAAGGAATCTTTCGTACTCGCGCGAGTCATCACGTTATCTCTCCACCTCTCCCGTGTTTAAAAAAAAGGGGGTGGGGGGCTCTTAAAATTTCCCCTCTCTCGACCGTACCTTACCCTAGAAACTGAAAGGGGATAAAAAGTCCCCTCTCTTTATTTTTCCCTTATTTCTCTTCCTCTTCCTTGTCCCATTTCCCTTTCAGTGTTTTTTTTCCCTTCTTCTTCCTCGCCCCACTTCTTCCTCTTTTTCCTTTCACTTTTCCCCTTGCTCGCCCCACTTACCTCTGTTTTTTTTTGTTTTTTTTCCTTCCCTCGTCCACCTCCTCTTACCTGCCTTCCTCATTTCCCCTTCCTCTTCCCTCTCCCTTTCTCCTCCTTTTACCTCTCTTTTCCTTCTCCCTTTCCTCTTCCCCTTATCTCCCTTTTTCCCTCTCCCCTCCCCTTACCTCTCTTTCTCCCTCTCCCTTACTCCCTCTCTTCCTCTTACTCGTCCCCCTCCCCTTCCCTATGTTTCTCCCTGTCTCCTTCCCTCTCCCCCGTTCCCTTACATCCCATTCTCCTTCCTTTCCCCTCCCCTTTACCTCCCCTTCTCCCTCTCCCTTCTCTTTACCTCCCCTTCTTCCCTAACATCGCATTCTCCATCCTTTCCCCTCCCCGATATAAAGGGCGTGGCGTATTTTCAGCACAGTGTCCCTCGATTACTCGTCTGGCACTTGCATGACCTGTCTGGAAGCTCTCGTGGATTCAGTGACCTTTATGTGGCGTTTTGGGGAAGGTAGGGTGGGGGTGGGGGGTAAGGGTGGGGTGGGGTTGGGTGGGTGGGGGTGGGTAGGGTAGGGTAGGGTAGGGTTGGGTGGGGTGAGGTAGGGTAGGGTAGGGTACGGTAGGGTAGGTTAAGGTAGGATAGGGTAGGGTAAGGTAGGATAGGACAGGGCAAGGTAGGATAGGGCAAGGTAAGGTAAAGTACTGATAAGGTGCGCTGGATGGATGAGGTGGTATGGCCACGTGTTTGGAGTGGGCGGCATGTGCGTGGGTGGTAAAAGGTATGGGAGTGGGCGTGGCATGTTGTAGGCGTAGGCGGGGTGGGGACAGAGTGGGAATGGGAGTGAACTGGCCGGTGTATGAGAGTGGGGAGAAGAAGGGGTGCGTAGGAAATGGGTAGGGCTGAGAAGAGAAGAGAAGGGAAGGGGAGGGTAGGGCTGAAAAGGGAAGGGGGAAGGGAAAGGGAAAGGGTGAGAAGGGGGGAGGGAAGGAGGGAAGGGAAAGGGTGAGAAGGGGAGGGAAGGGAAGAAAAGGGAGAAGGTAAGGAAGGGAAGGGATGAAAACGGAAGGAAAAGGAAGGGATGACAAGGGTAGGGAAGAGAAGGGAAGGGAATAGATGAAAGGGAAGAGAAAGGAAGAGAAGGGAAGGGAGGGGAAGGGAAGGGAATAGGGAGGAGAGTGGATGGATGACGGGAGGGTTAGGATGGAGGAATCACATGCTGGTGGAGGGTGAGGAAGGAAAGCATTTCTGGCCTTTCGTCATAACACTGGCATTGTGTTCATGGTCACCTTTTCATGTATTTAGTTATTCACATTATTAACCCTTTAATTAACGTTGCTAGGGTCATCATCCTTGCAGTTAAAATTGCTTCCGTTCTCTTCATTATCATTGCTCGTATCTTTCTTATTATTATGAACCAATGTTGCCATCGTTACTATTATTGTTGCCATTATTACTAACATCATTACAATCACTCATTATCATTACTATCATCCTTAACATCATTTTTGTAGTCATTATCATAATAATCACAATGATGTTACTGGAGAAGAAGAAGCCAGAACAACAAAGAAATGCAAGGGCAACAGGCAAGAAACGTAGGAAATGAAAAGCTAAGTAATAAAACGAAGAATTCGTCCCAGTAAACAAGCAAATGGGCGAAGCTTCGCCTCTCACACAAATGAAACAATAGCTGTCCGTCAATGCAGCTTCAGCAAACACTGTCAGACCTTCAATATAAAATGTATCCCAAAGCAATGGACTTGTTTGGCCACCAAGACATAAAGACTGTTTATAACCAAAATCATGAATCACGTTTTACAAGCCTTGAAATGGGCAGTATATATACACCCACGAAATCGTTAATTGGTTCGAAAATTCCACGAGCCAACGGTACGTGCTTCGAATAACGCGACTCTCTTTATTCGCACAACAGTGATTCATTAATTCGGATGATTTCGAGCGCTAGTCACCCGATATTTTGATATTTACAGTACATTAGACCACAAAAATCCTACATTCTCGTATTTTACGAAGAGCACGCTAGAGCATCCTGTTAAAGCGTAATCCAAGAAGGTAAACAAAATCAGTAATAACAATAAAGCAACCCGCCAAAGCACTTGAGCAATCACATCCATAGGTAAACGATATTCTGAAATTACTCTCTTACCTCTCTAAAATATCGTACCTTCTTTCAAATTATCTTAACCATTTCTCCAAAAATGGTAAGGGCAGTAACTAACACTTCAAAATATAGTATAAATCACCTCAACATATCGTATTTTAATGTATCATAGTCAACAAGAGATTCGCAATTCGCACAGCCATAACGCCTCGGGTGTTTCTTCAGGAGTCGGCGCCAAGATCACACGTGCAATGCAAATGTTGCAAGACTCGTAGAAACACATGACAGAAAGTCAACGCTGGAGACAAGTACATCAAGGAACACACACACACACACAATAATATCAATGATAATAATAATAATAATAATAATAATAATAATAATAATAATAATAATAATAATAACAATAACAATCATCATCATCATCATCATCATCATCATCATCATCATCATCATATCAATAATAATAATAATAATAAATAAATAAATCAAAATAAAAATAATAATAAAATAAAATAAAATGCGGGTGATTTATCGCAGGGAATTGGCAATGAGGAATAGGAAAATTTCACTCGAGTTTTTTGTGAATGTGGCCACGAAATCTTAAATATTTGCAATGATATATGTAATTATATTCTTTACATTAAAGCAATGTCATTAAATTATTGCATTTTTTGACTGGTAAATTATCGTCAAAATACTCTGATTCGTAATTCTTATGAAATCGTGGTATTAATCTTAATCTTACCAAAGAGATGGCAGCCGATATATTACAATATTTGACGCAATATACATTTTTTTTTTCTTATTCAATATCCTTAAAATATATATATACGGCGTTGAAGATATGAAATGAAGAGTTACAGCGTCCTAGTGGCATCACCGAACAGGAAAATGTTGAAGTGACGTGTAAAAAGGATAAAAATAACACCATTTAACGAGA
>NC_051411.1:11112719-11115219 GCF_015228065.2 Penaeus monodon
GGAATATACAAATAGGTCAATACATAGAAAGAAAGAAAGAAAAAATAGACTAAATGACAGAGCAGTTCGTGAAATCAGGTATCGAAAAGTAAGCCGAAGCCGCAGCCACTGAGCCCAGTCACGCAAAGTAAATAAAATCAACAAAGGCGTCAAAAACCTTACTCCTCACACACGAAAACGGACACCATGACCGACAATGTATGCGGGGAGAAAATGTATCACATCTGAGATATTTTTAGCTAGGATTTTTTATCTATTTATTTTTATTTATCTTTTTTTTTTTTTATTAAGGCACGTTGGTTGGAAGCTGAATGTGGGGGATGTGATGAATATGAGAAGGAGAGAGAGAGAGAGAGAGAGAGAGAGAGAGAGAGAGAGAAGGAGAGAGAGAGAGAGAGAGAGAGAAGAGAGAGAGGGAAGAGAGAGAGGGAGAGAAGAGAGAGAAAGAGAAGAGAGAGAGAGAGAAGAGAGAGAGAAGAGAAAGAGAGAGAGAGAAGAGAAGAGAGAGAGAGAGAGAAGAGAGAGAGAGAGAGAGAGAAAGAGAGAGAGAGAGAGAGAGAAAGAAAGAGAAAGAGAGATAGAGAAAAAGAGAATCAAAGAAACAGAACAAAAGAGGAATAAACCAGATAGATCTAACCTAAAAAGGCTTATTCACAGAACAAATTACAAAGCCCTCAAACGCACCACAGAAAAAAGCCGACTCCACTTTACTAAGAACCCGGGCTTTTTTTTTCTCTCTCTCTCTCCTTTCCTTTTAAAATCTTTGCCTGGGACATTAACGATACATTCATCTCATTAATTCATTAAGATACAAAAGAAAAAATAAATAATCGCCAGCATGTAAACTCACGTGATTTTATCCTTCTTTGCTAAAACGCTTCCTGGGATTCTCGGAGCGAAGCATCTATCGAGAAGCGAAAGCGAAGCATCTATCGAGAAGCGAAAGCGAAGCATCTATCGAGAAGCGAAAGCGAAGCATCTCTCGAGAAGCGAAAGCGAAGCATCTATCGAGAAGCGAAGCGAAGCATCTATCGAGAAGCGAAAGCGAAGCATCTATCGAGAAGCGAAAGCGAAGCATCTATCGAGAAGCGAAAGCGAAGCATCTATCGAGAAGCGAAAGCGAAGCATCTATCGAGAAGCGAAAGCGAAGCATCTATCGAGAAGCGAAAGCGAAGCATCTATCGAGAAGCGAAAGCGAAGCATCTATGAGAAGCGAAAGCGAAGCATCTATCGAGAAGCGAAAGCCAAGCACTCTATCGAGAAGGAAAGAAATACGAAAGAAAGCAAAGATTACTATCAGTAAGAAATGGAAAAAAAATTATCGAGAGAAAGGAAGATTAAAATACTGACATGCGATAAGAAGCGTCACGAAATCGAAAGCGATAGATCTTAAAAACCAAAAGGAAGCATTCATTCAGAGAATAAAGAAAGTCGAAGCATCTATATCAAGAGTAACAGCACGTTCACCTTGTACACATAATGCTCTGATATTATAAATAAGTAACTTTCTGACTTATTATAATAAAGAAACTGAAAGACAACATCAAAAAAAAAAAAAAAATAAACATACACCACTTCTTACACTTATAGCGTTTCTTCCAGATTAGACAGTAAAATCCATAGAAAGAGCTTTGTCCTGACCAGTGGTGCATTCATCGAGAGGATGACATCAAAGGTTTTCAGATTTGAAAACGAAGGGTTAAAGTTTTTATAAACGTGTTAATAAGGTTTCTACCTTCGGCCTCATTCGATGACTTTGAATGTTGTTGTCGGTGACATTATTCATGAGAGTAACAAACCAGGTATGCCAGCTTCGAGTACAACAGAAACACGATAGTCAAAACAAACGCGCTGGCATACCAGACACACACACAACAACAAAAACACACAACCACACACCAACCTAAAATTAAACAATCCCAACAAGACTCACACACGACACCACAACATAGATAATAAATAAATCTGGCTCAAGCGTATCCAGCGTTCTCCGATTACGCGCACGCTTCAGGTTCGCCTTGACGCCCATGGTGGCCATCTGCGAGGGATCAGCCATGCTGACCCGCAGGGTTATTACTTTAATCTTGTAAGTCCTTAGGAGTGTTCATAAGGATTGCTACCTGGGCTTCAAGAGTGATGCTTTGTGACCACATACTTCCTAGGCCGAATGCCACGTTTAGTTATACAACACGTCTCAGCAGGCGCGCGTTAATGAAGAACAAAAACAAATGTCAACATGTCTGATCCGAGACAAGCATCAGGATGCAATAAATCATCTCCGAAAAAGTATTACAGATCTAGTCAAGGGTGCAAAACGTGCGTCAGCAGCCAGCTGTTTGTAATCGAGAAAAAATTGATCGCTGATGATAAATGTTTCTTAATTCGGAAAAAAAAAATATTATCCCACTCTAGTCGCGCTCGGGGGTTGGCACGCCCAGCGAAGTGACGTCACGCAGGCAAAGTAGGTCAGCTTGGCGGGAAATCAGATGTTTGCACTTGT
>NC_051411.1:11120219-11122719 GCF_015228065.2 Penaeus monodon
AACTTATTCAAGTGTAAATACTTTTTTTCTGGTTTGGCCACGTTGTATATCCACCTTTGTATCTATCCCCATGCGTATATCTATGTAGTGGATAGCACCGGCCACGTTCATACCTATATCTATCTGTCACTGTGACCCTTATCTATGTCAGCCTGTGTTTTAAATTCCGCTGCCTTTGTAAAACACAACGAAGAATTCTGTGGTGTAACGTGTTTCTTATCCACTGCATACGGAAAATGGATCAGAAATTAAGCTTGTGAAATTAATTTTCTGATAAAAGTCTGGCTGTCAAATTCAGAAAAAGTATTTTTTTTTTCTCTCTCTCTAGCTTGTCGAGATTGACATGATGTAAATTCAAAATTTCGATCTATTTCATGTATGTTTGAATACCGTTTTAATTAAATGAATAGGAAGAAGAATGTGAGGAGGAGGAAGGAGGAGGAGGAGGAGGAGGACGAGGAGGAGGAGGACGAGGAGGAGGAAAGAAGAAGATGAAGGAAGAAGGAAAAATAGGAAAAAAGAAAAAGAGAAAGAAGAAAGAAAAAGAAAGAGGGAAAATATATCTATATCAGTCGAAGAATCTCACAATCGGAAGTCACTCCCCGACTTCCTCTCTTGCCACTCCCCTCTCTTCTTCAGCCCCCCCCCTCCAATCCTTCTTTCTTTTTTATTCTCTTTATCTTCCAGTCCTCCAATCCCTCTATTCATTTTATCTTGCTCTTCCTCTCTTCCCCTGCCCCCTCCTACCTTCATTCCCTACCTCTCCCCTTTTCATCCTTCTCTCTCCCTCCCCTCCCTTTCACTCCTGTATCGTCCTAACCTTCCCTCTCTCTCCCCTTCATCCATCTTCTCTATCCCCCTCTTCTCTTTTCCCTTTTCATCCATCCTCTCTATTCCCCTCCTTTCCCTTCCTATCTCCTCTTTCCCCTTTCATCTATCCTCTCTATTCCCCTCTCCTAACCCACTCCCTCCTTCACCCACTTACCCACCATCCACTCCACTAATGAAAAAAAAAATAATAAAAAATAAAAATAAAATAAAATAAAAAATAAATAAATAAATAAATTAAATTAAAAAATACATAAATAAATAAAATTCCAAGAAAATGACGCGGGCTTCAAGCGAGGGAGGGCCAACTTGAGCGCTGATGGTGTAAAAAAAATAATAAAACTGAGAGAGAGAGAGAAAGAGGGGGAGGGAGGGAGGGAGGAGGGAGGGAGGGAGGGAGGGAGGAGGAGAGAGAGAGAGAGAAAGGGAGGGAGGGAGGGAGGGAGGAAAGGAGAGGGAGGGAGGGAGGGAGGGAGGAGGGAGGAGGGAGGGAGAGAGAGAGAGAGAGAGAGAGAGAGAGAGAGAGAGAGAGAGAGAGAGAAGAGAGAGAGAGAGAGAGAGAGAGAGAGAGAAAGAGAAAAGGAAAGAGAGAGAGAGAAAGAAAGAGAGAGAGAGACAGAAAGAGAGAGAAAGAGGAGAAGGCTAATAAACCTCCTCGTAAAACAAGGCGGACCCGTCATATATATTTCCTCACACGGCGCCTGAAACGCTCTCATTCTCATTCTCTTCATATTATTATTACGAGCACGCGGAGGTCTCGTCGTCGGTTGCCATGACGACGATCGCGAATGTAAACAAGACGCGCAGGGGATTCGGTATGCAAGCGACTCGTTTCATGACGCAATCTCGGGATCGACTTTCTTGCAAGACTGCTCGTATGTAACATTAACGTCGGGAAATGTAAGAGCTCGGCCTTTCAGACTGTCCGATTAAAGAGCTACTTTTGTCTTGTTTAAGAGCTGATTACGCATAGAATGACTACATTCTCGCCTGTTTTCGAGTGCGAATGAGTAATTTAAGCATTGCGACATTGCCAAATAGTAATTTTATTTCGGTAATACGTTTATGAAAACCTTGCTTTCGTAATAATTAGTGATGCATTATCTCTTTATGTCAAAACTGTAGGTGAATTTGGTCTAGTCTTGTTTTCGGAATATATATATATATATATATATATATATATATATATATATATATATATATATATATATATATATATATATACATATATATACATAAGAGTGAGTGAGTGAGTGAGTGAACGTGAGTGAGTGAGAGGGAGAGAGAGGGAGAGGGGAGAGAGGGAGAGAGAGAGAGAGAGAGAGAGAGAGAGAGAGAGAGAGAGAGAGAGAGAGAGAGAGAGAGAGAGAGAGAGAGAGTGAGAGAGAGAGAGAGAGAGAGAGGAAGAGAGAGAGAGACGAGAGAGAGAGAGAGAGAGGAGAGAGAGAGAGAGAGAGAGAGAGAGAGAGAGAAAATTACCATCACGTCAAACCAATTAACTTTGAAACGGACCTAATCAACTATCAAGTGGCAGCTTTAAATCCAGCAGAAAACCTAATTAGACCCATTCACCTCAGAACCCCCTTTTACCTGCAACCATCTACGGTGCCTCGATACCACCCGGTGTGAAGGCAGCTCTCGTTTTCCCTCTAGGCGCGTCCAGACTTTCGCT
>NC_051411.1:11127719-11130219 GCF_015228065.2 Penaeus monodon
TAATAATAATAATAATAATAATAATAATAATAATAATAATAATAATAATAACGCCACATTCAAGACGGGAAATATTAAAAAGCATTGCAAAATAAACAGAAAATATCGCCACATCTAGAGGGCATTCAAAAATAAAGCAACAAAATGACAAATAAAGAAATGAATAAATAGATAAATGAAGAATTTAGTCCAATGAAAAATAAACAGAAAATTGCGTCACACTTAAAGAACATTCATGGGAAAAAAATAGAGCGCCATACTTAAGAACATCCAAGAAGAAAAAAAATAGAGTATAGCGCCACACTTAAAGAACTAAAGAACATTCAAGAATAATAATAAAAAAATAATTGTGCCACACTTAAAGAACATAAACAAAAAATAAATAAATAAAAAAAAGAGAGAGAGAAAAAAAGCGCCACACTTAAAGAACATAAAAAAATAATAATAATAAAATAAAAAAAAAAAGGGAGAGAGAGAAAAAAAAGCGCCACACTTAAATAACATTCGCGAAAAAAGAAGCAACAACACAACATCTAACATAAAAAAAAATAAACAAATAAAAGATGAACACCTAAAATCCAGAGGGCGTCGCGGAAATCACGGCACTCCATCAACGCCGCCCGCGGGGGAAGGGCTGCCAGGACGAATCCGAGAAGGTGGGCGGAGTGAGGCTGTGTTAAGGTGAACGCTGTCGCCATCTCTGCTGAACGCCGGGCTGTGTGAGCGCCAGGTTTCTTTAATCTTTTATGGTGTCATCAACAACACTGACATCAAAAGAAGAAACTGTTTTAGGCTCGTGGTGCACTACCTCTCGACACCCTCCCCCTCCCTCCTCCCCCTCCCCCGCTCCTCCGCGCGCTCTTGTTGTTTCCGTTTTCTTTCGCTTTGTCGGTCTCTCTTTTGTTTTCTTGGTCTTGTTCTTTCATTCTCTCTGTGTCTTTTGTTGCTCTTTCTTTCTCTGTCTCTGTCTCTGTCTCGTTCTGTTCTCTCCCTCTCCCTCCCTTCCTCTCCCACTCCCTCCCTCCCTCCCCCTCTCTTTCTTCCTCTCCCTCCCACTCCCTCTCTCCTGCCCTCTCCCTCTCCCTCTCTCCTTCCCTCTCCCTCTCTCCTTCCCTCTCCCTCTCTTCTTCCCTCTCCCTCCCTCCCTCCCTCTCTCCCTCCCCCTACCCCTCCCTCACCCTCTCCCACTCCCCCTCCCCCTCTCTCCCTCCCTCTCTCAGACAGACAAACAGACAGAGATAGAGAGAAGAGAGAGCGAAATGTTATTTTCCCCTCACTCTCATATGTACGGCGCCCGATCGTAAATCTGATAAACAGGGAAGAAGGAAAAAAAAAAGTTAAATAGCTACCGTTGGGGATAATCTTATCTCTTAATTGCTCTTTCTTTACTCTGCGTTAGGAGAAGGAGGGGGAAAAGGGAGGGAGAGATAGATAAGGAGGGGGAAACGGGAGGGAGAGATAGATGGGGAGATAGACAAGGGAGGGGAAACGGGAGGGAGAGATAGATGGGGAGAAGAAAGGGAGGGGGGAGGAGGGGGGGGAGGAAGTAGGGAAGGAGAGGGAGAGGGAGGAGGAGGAAGAGGGGGAGAGAGAGAGAGAGAGAGAGAGAGAGAGAGAGAGAGAGAGAGAGAGAGAGAGAGAGAGAGACTGGTAGATAGATAAAGAGTCCATGTGACATAAACAGAAATAAATTGAAGAAAATAAGATATAAAAAAAAGTAAGTAGTCCATCATTTCCACAAAAGATTTTCTAAGTTATTCGGTTGGACTCTCTCTCTCTCTCTCTCTCTCTCTCTCTCTCTCTCTCTCTCTCCCCCTCTCTTTTCTCTCTCTCCTCTCTCTCTCCTCTCTCCCTCTCCTTCTCCTTCTCCTTCTCCTTCTCCTTCTCCTTCTCCTCCCTCTCCCTCTCCCTCTCCCTCTCCCTCTCTCTCTCCATCTCCATCTCCATCTCCTTCTCCATCTCCTTCTTCATCTCCTTCTCCTTCTCCATCTCCTTCTCCTTCTCCATCTCCTTCTCCTTCTTCTCTTTTCCCTTCTTCTTCTTCTTCCCCTTCTCCCTCTCCCTCTCCCTCTCCTTCTCCCTCTCCCTCTCCGCACACCTTCATCTCTCGTTTTCCCTTTACCTTTTCACAATTTCCCCTTTAATCTCCTTTCTTTATTTCCTTCCCTTCTCTGCCTGTCACAATTTATCCAATGCGGTTTATTCTGTGTGGAATATGTGCGTTGAAAAGGCCTCGCCAAAGCTGTCATGTGTCAGTCAGTCATAGTGAGGGAGATCGCGTTTCAACTTCTTTCTGTCTCTTCCTTTCTTTCTCTCTTTCTCTTCGTCTTGCTCTTTTTCTTTGCTTCTCTCTGTCTGTCTCTGTCTCTGGCTCAATCTCTCTCTCTCTCTCTCTCTTAATCTCTCTCTCTCTCTCTCTTCATCTCTCTCTCTCTTCATCTCTCTCTCTCTTAATCTCTCTATTAATCTCTCTCTCTATTAATCTCTCTCTCTCTCTCTC
>NC_051411.1:11140219-11142719 GCF_015228065.2 Penaeus monodon
AGAGAGAGAGAGAGAGAGAGAGAGAGTGTGTGTGTGTGTGTGTGTGTGTGTGTGTGGGTGTGTGTGTGTGTGTGTGTGTGTGTGTGTGTGTGTGTGTGGTGTGTGTGTGTGCGTGCGTGCGTGCGTGCGTGCGTGCGTGGGTGCGTGCGTGCGTGCGTGCGTTGTGTGTGTCTGCGTGTGCGTGTGCGTGTATGTCTGCGTGTGCGTGTGCGTGTGCGTGTGCGCGTGCGTGTGCACGTACGTGCGCGCGTGTATGTACACATATGTGCGAGCGAGCGCTTGAGAAGTGTGTAGTGTAGCGTCTCAGAAATAGCGATTCAAACCCCAGCCGCCGATTCAACCCCAAGAAAGCTGCCTCACATATCTCGGGGATCGAGTCCTAAGGACGAGGCTATGCAAGGATTAACACGAATCAATTGAACGTCATTTTATTACTGATTCCAACACATGTTCGCTTGTTTTTTCCCCACTTTATATAATCCTTATGTAATCGAGCGTGAAAGTCTTTGGGGTAGGAAGCAGCGAAAGAAAAATTATTGAAGAGAGAGCAAAGAAAATAAGAAAGGAAAATGGAAAAGGATGATATACCGAAGGAGATGCAAAACAAACACGAAGACACAATAAAATCAGGTAAATATCAGGAAAGAGCATAAAAGATAAAGAAAATAAAAAACAAGGTACAAACTAAGAATTCAAACAACACAAACAGCAAAAACAACAACAACAACAACAACAACAGAAGAATGAAGTAAATACATGTATAAGAAAAAAATTAAAACAAGGAAAGAATAAAAGAGGAAGAAGAAGAAATGGTAGGAAAAGAAGGCAAAAGGAGATGAAGATGCAGACGAAGAAAAGAAATAAAAAATGAACAAAAATGGAGAAACCGAGAGAAGAGAGAGAGAGAGAGAGAGGAGAGGGAGAGAGAAAGGAGAGAAGAGAGAAGGAGAGAGAAAGGAGAGGGGAGAGAGGGAGAGAGAAAGGAGAGAAGAAAGAAGGAGAGAGAAAGGAGAGAGGAGAGAGGGAGAGAAAAAGTAGAGAGGAGAGAGAAGAGAGAGAGAGGAGAGAGAGAGAGAGAGAGGAGGAGGAAATAAAGAAAGGAGAAGAGAGAGAGAGAGGGGAGAGAGAAGAGGCGAGGGGAAAACGAGGACAGTAAGAGGCGATATCAAAAGAAATCGAGACGTAAAATTGGAGAGCAGAAAAGAGAGCGCTGCATGAGCACGAAACGTTAAAAGAATAAGACTTCCTTAGATATCTGTTAGTTAGATATATGAGCGACAGACAAATGGTTCCAATTCAGTACTAAGTAATAATATGTAAACTTGACAGTTTCGTTTTTTGTTTATTAACAATTTTGTTTTCTCATTTTACTGTTTATTTGCATGTCTGTTTGTTTGTTTGTTTGTGTGTGTATTCGCACACACACGCGCGCACGCGCACGCACGCACGAGCACACACACACACACACACACACACACACACACACACACACACACACACACACACCACAACACTACATACATACATACATACATACTCACACATCCACTTATTTAAAAACGTGGGAAGGTCTTAGAAATTATATCAATCGCCGGCAGTGATGCATATATCTAAGCAACCATATAAAAATTTCCAAGTAAAAAAATAAATAAATAAAAATAAAAAGAGAGAGGGAGAGAGAGAGAGAGATAAAAAAAAGCTATTTACACATATCAGCTGTACCCGACGTGTCGCGTCGCGAGAGAGATTACATCTGAAGAAACCTCTATGGTAAATACAGGAAAATAAGAACTAAAAAAAAGAAAAGAAAAAAAAGTAGAATAAAAAAAAGAGAAAATCAAAAATAAAACTTCCATTCCTCCAACATTCACACCTGTTATCCTCATTTCTCACGAGAGAGCTCGGCGCAGAAGCGAGGCAAATAAACGACCATCGCGTCAGGGAGTTTCATATAGCTGTCAGCACTCGTGGTCATGTTGGCAACTCTGGCCGCGTTGATGCACGGTTGGCACGCCTGGTAATACTGTGACGTCATCATTATGCCACTGATTGCGACGTCGGTGAATCACGGAGGCAGTGGAAACGTGATAATGATAATGAATGATAACAGTAATTGTAAGTAATTGTAACAACTACAATGTCAACATTAATAATAATAATAATAATAATAGTAATAATAACGATAACAATAATAATAATAATAATAACAATAAAAATTACAGTAATTATAATACAGTAATTATAATGATGATGATGATGATGATGATGATATAATAATAATAATAATAATAATAATAATAATAATAATAATAATAATAATAATAATAATATCAATATTAATAATAATAATAATTATTATTATCAACAACAACAATAATAAAAATAACAATAATAATAATAATAACAATAATAATAACAATAACAATAATAATGAAAATAATAATAACAATAATAATCAAAATAACAATAATAATGACAACAAAACATATGCGCACACGAC
>NC_051411.1:11145219-11150219 GCF_015228065.2 Penaeus monodon
AAGGGTGTGATAATTCGAGAGAGAATATATAGAAAGGTGGGAATAATGGCTCTGAGAAGAAACTGTGAAGACACACACACACACACACACACACACACACACACATCCACACGCTCAGGGACACACACACACACGTACATACACACACACACACACACACACACACACACACACACACACACACACACACACACACACACACACACAACACACACACACACACACACACACACACACACAAACATACATACACACACACAAACAAATACACATGAAGAGCAAATAGCACGAAAAAGATGACTGATGAATGAAAGCTGAACGACAAAGGATTCGAAAACATATCGTAGGAAGTACAAGATATGACAGGAGAGAGGGGGGGGGGGGGAGGAGAGGATGGAGGGGCGCCTGTGTCATTCTCAAAAAAATCTCGTCTTTTAGTTTAGTTATACATGTTAAAAACTCCAGATGGAATCCGATTCGTCTGTGAAACACGTATGTTTATGGTGTTGATGTTGTTATAATTAGCCTTTTGTGTTGCTTATATTAACGCTTCATGGCTGGTCGAGAGTTCAGTTGCTGCTTGATAGTTTTTTTTTACTTGTGATTTGTTCCTCAAAACACCGTTTTCTTTACACTGTTATTGCATTCACATCATATTTGTATTTGTATCTATGGGTAGATAAACACACAAACGCATACATACATAAATACATAAATACATACACTAATACACACATACGTACAAGCACACACACAAATAAGACGGTAAATGTTCATATAAAGTGAATCATCACAAACCTCTTTACACAAGACATCCCTCGCATTAAGCATTTCCGAATATACATCGTATCCAAATGAACATTCTTCTACACTTACAAAAACAAGGGATTTCCTTATGGTCTCGTTATTTCGTGATAATTAACCTCGGTTTTAATTTACTTACTATTTATTTATTTATTTATTCTTTTGATAACGTTTAAAGAAATTTTCCCGTCCTTTCCACTAAACCTCGGTGTTCTAAAAAAAAAAAGGTCAGATAATCGAGGTGAAAAAAAATGCATGCAGGTTTCCTTTGTTCTAAACTTCCCCTCACATTCCACAAATGAAAAAAAGAAAAGAAAAAGAAAAGAATATACATATATCACATTTTTATTCATATTTGCATTTATTCATTTCCAAAAAAGATTCTCATTCTATCTGCACTTAATATTCAAAAACCCAAATAAGTTCCCTTTTCTCGACCATTTTGCAATCTACGGCAATCGACACCGGCCTATGATACGGAATGGCACAGCACGGCACTGTATAGCATAACTTGGCACTACTGGCTGAAATCTGTCACTGTCAGACACAGACTGTCTTTACGTGACACTGAACGGCCCTCCCTGCCACTCTGAAGGATTTTGCCAGACAGAGAAACATTTTTCTTAAAGTGGTATGGAAGAGGTAATCAACTTGTACACGTGTAATATACACACTCATACACAGGCCTACTGAGTATATTATATATATTTATCTGTCTGTTTATGTGTGTGTGTGTGTGTGTGTGTGTGTGTGTGTGTGTGTGTGTGTGTGTGTGTGTGTGTGTGTGTGTGTGTGTGTGTGTGTGTGTGTGTGTGTGTGTTGTGTGTGTGTGTGTTGTGTGTGTGTGTGTGTTAGGTATGTGTTGTGTGTGTGTTTGTGCTTGGATGAGTAGTTTTATGTGTGTGTGTGTGTGTGTTTAGCGTGCTGTTTGTATTGCGGTAACGTATGACATTATTAGTTTGGCTGAGATCTCTAATGTTTGCTTTTAAGATTCTCGATCAAGCCCTTAAGAAACCGATCAGTTGACCCTCGCAGCTCAACTCGAGGCTGAGCTCTAGAGCCTAAGCTGCAATCCGGCCACGAACACAAACAAACAGGTATTTACGCTTCTCCGCCCCGTGACATGAGGCGTCGGCTTACGTGGACGCAAAGTAATATCTGCAAATTAAAAGACACCTCGCCATTGTCTCTTTATCTGGCAAGATCAGATGGAGTAACTAGCCATGTTTTTTTTTTTCGTCTACACTTTTTTTTTCATATAAACTATCTAAAAACGTAAAAAGAAAAAAGGTTGAAAAAAATCGTTCATTACCTCGTTAACTTATGTTTCCATCTCGTCTATTTTCCTTCGAATTATCATCGTCCACCTCCATTTTCTCCTGATGTTTAACTACTCCCACACAATAGAGGAGGATAAACAGAAGCCTTTACAAATAGAAAATAATTACTTATTCTGTCGAGGCCAATGGGGGTAACCTCCCTTCGAGTTAATTCGGAACCCAACAAGACGTCAACAGTACCTGTTCATGCCATAAAGGAGGTTTAGTGTTCTTTGGAATGTGTTATTTTTCCCCTCGACGAAATGTTTGTTAAAAAGAATTCAATTGATTTTCAAAAGCCCCCCCCCCTCCTCGTCCCCTACTGGAGAACCGCTTGTTGACAATTAATCCTTATGATTTACAGGCGCGCCAATATAAGTTGAAAAGAGAACTTGTACATATAAACAACAACCTTTGTGAGCCATCTTACAGATATATATTTCCCGTCTTGAATGTGCTACGTCATTATATAGTTGAATTTATCACTCTAGAAACGCTTGTCACCCTGTTTCTTCTCTGGATGTTAGAGAGAGGAGAGACAGAGAGAGAGGAGAGACAGAGAGAGAGAGGGAGAGAGAGAGAGAGAGAGGAGAGAGAGAGAGAGAGAGAGGAGAGAGAGAGGAGAGTGAGAGGAGAGAGAGAGAGAGAGAGAGAGAAGAGAGAGAGAGGAGAGAGAGAGAGAGAGAGAGAGAGAGAGGCAGACAGACAGAGAGAGAGAGAGGCAGAAAGAAGAAAGAAAGAAAGAAAGAAAAAAGCTTGAAACCCGCCTCCGCTGCCAGAGTGATTTGTAAGCGAGAAAAATGGTAAATGAAGTTTTTCCGTCGCTCGCCTCCATAGCGGCGGCGCTGAGCAATTGGTTCGGATTCTGCTCGAAACCCGCCTTTGACTACAGCCCATGACGAGGGGGGGGGGGGGGGCGCACGTGCAAACATACGCCTACACACATTGCATGTGCATATATCTATATACACACGCATTCACATAATAAAGATTAAATATATATAATATATATATATATATATATATATATGATATATATATATATATATATATATATATATTAATATATATATATAACACACACACACCACACACACACACACACACACACACACACACACACACACACACAAACACACGTATGTATATATGTAGATGTGTATATGTATATATATGAGTGTGTGTGTAGAACAACTAACCCAAAAACAGAGAAATCACACCCACCCACACACACAAATCACCCTCCCCCCTTCCTATCCTCCTCCCCCCCCCCAAAAAAAAAAATCCCCCAAAAACACAAAAACAAAAATAACTCGAATCGATCTCTCTTCCCAACCCCAATTTACCCAAAACTCCAGCTCCCGAGGCACGCGAAGACCGCGCGTTGGTTTATGGCGGCGGGTAAATATTTGCCAGTCCTAAGGCAACGGCGAATGTCTTTTTCTGTCCGGCTTCAGACTTTTATGTGTTGTCAGCTGATACAATAGCAGGGATTTAATGGGTGGATTGACAAGGCTGATAGTGGTGCATAAATACGAGATCTTTACAGAGAGAGAGAGAAAGAGAGAGAGAGAGAGAGCGAGAGAGAGAGAGAGAGAGAGAGAGAGAGAGAGAGAGAGAGAGAGAGAGAGAGAGAGAGAGAGAGAGAGAGAGAGGGGGGGGGAGGGAGAAGGGGGGGAGGGAGGGAGAGGAAGGGAGGGACTGAGTGAGAGAGATGGAGACAGAGACATACAAATAGACAGACAAATAGACAGAGAAAAAACAGTCAGAATGAAATATATAGACAAAGAAAGAGAAGAGAGTTGAACAAAAGAGCCAAACAATCAACACAAAGAAACAAAGGAGGAACACCCCCCCCCCACCCCCTCATCACCATCGACCCCATTACTTATCTCTTCGTAATTAAGTCAACAAAGCCTTTACCTTATCGATCGAATATAGGCTTCACACTGACCAAGGCATGGGAAGCTTATCTGCACTTATATTGAGTCCCAAGCAATTGCACACTGCTTGTCGCGAACACACACGCATTCACGCTTGCATGGAATCACTCACACACACACACACCACAACACTCACACACACACACACACACACACACACACACACACACACACACACACACACACACACACACATGTAATTACCTGAACCCACAACACATACACATAATAACAACTTAACACTTTACTCATCTTACGAATATAGCTCACACTGAACAGACAGCAGCTTATCTGCACTTAATTCAGTCTCAACAATGCACACTGCTGTCGCGAACACACACGAATTCACGCTTGCATGAATCACTCACAACACACAAACACACCACACACACACACAACCAACACTCACCACACCACACCACACATCACACTACACACACACACACGAACAGCACCCACACACACACACACACAATCCACACACACTCAAGAATACACACACACAAACAAACACACACACACACACACACACACACACACACACACACACACACACACACACACAATTACCTGAACCCACAACACATACACATATATAAACATACTCATACACTTCTTACTCAGTCTGTACCAACTCACACAGTCAATTAAACACACACGAACAGACAACAACACCGAACATTCCTTTCAAATGCGAATAAATACACTTTCCTACACCCGGGGTACACAAAATCCACCTGTCTTTGGGAAAGCACACATTCCTGCGGTCAAGGTTGGTATATCGGCAGTGGTCAGGTGGTTAAAAAACTGATCATACCAGATGTGAATTCTCTATACTGGAGGAGAGAGATCTGTAAACAGGGCCAAGTAGTCTGGTTATACATCAGAGGCATGCGAGATAGATAGGTAGGTAGATAGGTAGGTAGGAAGGTGA
>NC_051411.1:11160219-11170219 GCF_015228065.2 Penaeus monodon
TCCTGGACGCATACGGCTCAAAATACCTTAAAACGGAGAGCTTCAAGAAAAGGTGTTGGGGTGGACAGTGGTGGGGAGGTGGGGGGGGGGCAAGTCACACACTAATTCTGAGAAACTTCTCGTATCCCCCTCCCTCTCCCCTTCTCCCCCCTCCCTCCTTTTCCAACTCCCCCTCCCCCTTCCTCCTTTTCCAACTCCCCCTCCCCCCTCCCTCCATCCCTTATCCCCCTCCCACTCCTTCTTTCCTTCCCTTTTCCCCCCTCCCCTCCTCCTTTTCCCTCTCCTTCCCCCACCCCCTCCCCCTCTCCCTCCCTTTCCTCCTCCCCCTCCTCCTCTCCCTCCCTTTTTCCCTCCCCCTCTCCCTCCCTTTCCCCCTCCCCCTTCTACTCACTATCCGTGTACGGCTTCTTTTCGCTTAGTTATGTATGGCTTGTTCCTGTGAGATGCATTTTGTGAATTTTCCGTCTCTCTCGCAGTGGAGAACACAGTTTTAATCAACTGATTTATTCTCTCTTACATTCATTAATAAATCGTTTTTGAATCATGACATCACGCAGAAATGTGCGTCTGACATTATTCATTCATTTGTTTATTAGCGGAACTTCAAGAAATGTCATGTGACAGTGCAGTACAACAGCAATTGCATTCGCGATAATAAAATCTGCTAAGAAAATGTAACGCGCTATATAAGAAGCCCGGATAGCTCAGTCGGTAGAGCATTAGGCTTTTAACCTAAGGGTCCAGGGTTCAAGTCCCTGTTCGGGCGAATGTATTATATTTTAAGCATTGGTACATCCCGTTGCAGGTGAGGCACACGCAATGCAACATTAAACATTAATCTCAGTGGAGAAAAACAGCGGAAGAATAAGTATGGAAATGGCAGATCTGGATGTAGATGTTCTGTGGTTTACAGAACTAGTATCGGAGAAAAACAGATATGAAGTGATAACATAACAGATATTGTTTTCCCATATATAAACAGACGGATCAGGAAGAGGGAAATAAACAGATAAACAAGCAAACACGTGGACAGACTCTTGCCAATGTAAGAAAATGGTCGAATGATTCAAAAATTAAAAACATATCTCGGATAAATAAATAAAAGATAAAATAAAAGTCACTCTATGCCATCTGTCTTTGCGAAGTATATTTGTTGGTGTTCGCATGTCCATAAAAAAATAAATAATCAAAGGAGCATTTAGAAATTTATAAAAAACAAATAATCGGGAATGATCGGTAGGCCTATTTTTTATTCACCACGACACTTGAAAATACTACTAATTGTATATAAAATGCCAAACAGTAGTTTATTTTATATAACCAAGCGAAGTATCAAATCGAGCGCCATGTTCCTTGATACTTCATTATTTTAGATAATTAAACAAAGGCAGTCATAATTCAATCAATTTCCTTTTAAAAATATATACAAAGTATTACAAGGATTCCAACAATACTAATATCTCTCTTATCTCTTATCTCTTAGCACCAGCTTAGGTAATACGTACGTCTTAATGTATCTTAATGATTGTCTATCTATCCATCTATCTGACTATCTACTCATCAGTCTACCTCTATAACTTGATGTATTGATTTTTTTAAATCACTCTTTTCATCTATCTATCCCTCTATCTGCCTCTCCGCTTATCTATCTGTCTATCATGTGTCATTAAGATCCGCATTGTTATTTGAATCAAACCCAATTTTTCCTTTTTCTTTTTATTTATTTATTTATTTATTTCATTTATTTATTTATTTATCAAGTTCAAAACCGTTTACTTGCAAGCTTATTTGTGAATGTTTATTATCATGCAATCATTAAACAGCAATTTGGCACGTTCAGAAGCGTGGAATATAAATGAACACCTTTTGAAAATGATGCTTTTAAACTATAATTATGAACAAGGATCGTTGCAGAATTCAGGTTCTGTATGTATGCTTCCACCCAACACGCACGCACGCACACGCACACGCACACGCACACGCACACGCACACACATACACACGTAAATCTCTATTATGTTGTATGTATGTATGTATGTATGTGTGTATGTGTGAATGTGTGTATGTGTGTATGTGTGTATATGTATGTATATGTGTGTATATGTATGTATATGTATGTATATTGATGTGATATGTATACGTAATGATATGTAGCATATGTATGTAAAGTATGAGTAGTAGTATGTATGTATGTATGATGTATGTGAAGTATATGTATGTATGATGTATTAGTGTCATGTTGTTGTGTGTAATACGTACATACTATTGGGTGAAGCAAGGAACTAAGAGGACAGACGTGACCAAGCACTCGTCAGTTGATGTAGGGTCGAACAAGGTCATATGTAAATTAAAGGTCGGCTTCTTACCCGGGTCACCTCTTCTCTGCCTCAGGTGGATGCAGTTAGGCCTACGGTAAATGGATGAATGAATCAAGTTCTAGGTGAATAAATGAATATTCAAACACCCACAGCCATCCACCGACACACACACACACACACACACACACACACACACACACACACACACACACACACACACACACACACACACACAATCACACACACATCACACACACACACACAATCACGAACACACACACACACACACACACAACCCAAACAGCCAAAACGTATATCCCGTCCTTCCATACACACACACCGAACAAAAGCAGAGGCAAACCAAGACTTCAAGCAAGCAAGCGAGCAAGCAAGCGAGCGAACAAGCAAGCGAGCAAGCAAGCAAGCAAGCAAGCAAGCGAGCGAGCAAGCGAGCAAGCAAGCGAGCACAGACTTACAAGCGCGGGAGGGAGGAGGGGACCACTAACTATGGTTTTCCAAGAAGGTGCAGTTCTTGGAAGATGGTCGTCACCTCCGGACCCCCACTCCCCCCTGCGTGCGTGCTTGCGAGTGCGTGTTTGTGTGTCCGGGCGCATGTTAAACAAACACATTACATGGTGCTTTGGGGATTATGATATCTTTGGTGCAAAAAGGGGAGTGGGGAGATAGGTGGGTTAAGGGTAGCGGTTGGATAAAGAGCTAGGCAGATAGACAGAGAGACTGATGGATGGCTAGACAGATAGACAGACTGATGTATAGATAGATAGATAGCTAGACAGATAGACAGACAGAATGATGGATAAGTAGATAGATATCTAAACAGATAGACAGACAAACTGGTGGATAAATAGATAGACAGATAAGCAGTTAGACAGACAGTGAGATAGATAGACGGAAAGAGGGAGACATATATATATATATATATATATATATATATATAATATATATATATATATATATATATAATTATATATATATATAATATATATATATATATTATATATATATATATAATATTAATCGATATTATTATATATATTGTAAATGACAGAAACCGTATTGATTCGACAGACACACTTATTAGTTCGAGCAAGACCAAAGGTATATGAAGTGACAGATAGATAGGTGGATAGATAAATTAACAAGCTGACAGGGAAACAAAGTAAACATCATATAAACATTTTCTAAAGTGATGTATACAAGATACTGATACCCACCCACATCGAATGACCCCCCCCCCTCCACAATCATTCCCCATTTCTCTTTCTCTTCCCCTCTTCCTCCTTTCCCTTCTTCCCCAACTCCTATTCCCCTTTCATTTCTCTCCCCCTTCCTCTCTTCCCTCCTTCGCTTCTTTCCCTCTCTCTTATCCATCCAACTTCTCTTTCCCCCTTTATGCCTCTTTCTCTCCACTTCCTCCCCCTTCTCTTCTCCCCCTCTCCTCTCCACCTCCTCCATTACTCTCCTCTTTATACCCCCTTTCCCAACCCTCCTTATCTCTCTTCGGTCCTTCCTCCAAATCTTCCTTATCTTTATTCCCCTCCTCCTCCTTCTCCTCCTCCTTCCTCTTCTCTTCTTCTTCTTCTCTTCCTTTTACCTCTTCCTCCTCCTCCTCTTCTTCTTCTTCTTTTTCATCTCCTCCTCCTCCTCCACCCTATTCTTTCTCCTCTCCCTCCCTTCCTTCTCCCCTCCTCCCTCCACCCCTTATCCTTTCTCCCCTCCTCCCCTACCCAATTATTCCTTCTCCCCCTCCTCCCTCGCACCCCTTATCCCCTTCCCTCTCCCCCTAACACCCCTTTCTTCCCTTCCCCCTCCTCCCCACACCCCTCCTCCACCACCACCCCTATCCCTTCCCCCCCCTCTTCCCCTACCAAGCCCCCCTCTCCTCATCCCCTCTCCCGCTCCTTCACCACCTCCCCCACCTCCCGTGCCTCTCCCCCACCTCCCGTGCCTCTCCCCCACCATCCTCCCCCTCCTCCCCGCACCCCCTTATTCCCTCCCCTCACCATCACCCCCCCCCCCCTTCCCGTGCCCGGTCTCCACGGGTACGGAAACGTCGTCAGCTGGTGCCTGAAGGTGTCACCGGCTGTCACTCGGCACTCGGTCGGAAAATTGACAGGCAGACGAGGGACGCTAAGGAGGGGGGGGGGCAAGGAAGGAAGGAAGGAAGGAAGGAAGGAAGGAAGGAAAGGAGGAAAAAGAGGAGGAGGAAAAGAGGAGGAGGGGGGGAGGAGAAGAAGAGGAAGAGGGAGAGGAAGAGGGAGAGGAGGAGGGAGAGGGACAGGAAAAAAGAGAGTAGGGAAAGAAAGGAGGAGGTTGAGGAAAAAAGGGAGGAGGGGGAAGAGAGGGAGGAGGGGGAGGAAAAAAAAGGAGGAGGAGACGGAGGAACAGGAGGGAGAGGGGAGGAGGAGAAGCAGGAAATGAAACACGAAAGTTGAGGATGAGGGATAAGGAGAGAGGAGGAGGAGGGAAGAAAAGGAAGAGGAAGAGGGTTAAGATGAGAGGAGGAGGAAGAAGAAGAAGAAGAAGAAGAGGAAGAGGGAGAGGACGAATAAGAGAAAGGAGGGAGTAAGAGGAGGAGACGGTAAAGGAAGTAAAGGATGAGGTAAGGATGGTTAAGGAAGGAAAAGGAGCAGGTGGACGGAGAGAGTGGAAGAGAGAGAGAGGGAGAGAAGGAGCGGGAGGAGGGAGGGAGTTAGGGAGAGAGGGAGAGGAAGGAGAGGGAGGGACGGAGGGAGAGGCGGAGCGGGAGGAGGGAGGGAGGGAAGGAGGGAGAAAAGGGAGGGAGGAAAAAGAGAGAGAGAGAGAAAGAGTGCGAGTGCGTGTTTTGTGTGTGTGTGTGTTGTGTGTGTGCGTGGTTGCGTGTGCGTGTGCGAGTGGTGCGTGTGCGTGTGTGTGTGTGCGTGTGTGTGGCGTGTGCGTGTGGTGTGGTTGTGCGTGTGCGTTGCTTGCGTAGTGCGTATGCGTTGCTTGCGTATGCGTGTGCGTATGCGTATGCATATGCGTAGCGTATGCGTATGCGGTATGCTGTCGTATGCGTATGGTAATGCGTGTGCGATGCGTATGCGTAATGCTGTGCGAGTGCGTAAAGCGTGTGCGTGTGCGTGAGTGTGTGTGCGCGCGCGTGCCTTTGCGTAAGTGTCTACCTGTCCGCCTCTCCATCTAACTGTGTGTCTACCTATCCATTCCATCGAAAGAGAAAGAAAAAAAGAGAGAAAGGTCAACAAAAAGGAAATCACGGGGAAATAAGCGAGGCGGAAAGATTCGAGAGCAAAGGGCGAGACGCGTGGAAGTGACACCAGCGGGGGGGAGGGAGAAGACTCGCGACAGGTGGATACCGGTGCCTGCGAAGAGGGAGAGGGAGAGGGAGAGGAAAGGAAGAGGGAAGGAAGAGGGAGAGAGGGAGAGGGAGGGAAGAGGAAGAGAGGAGAGGGGAAGAGGAAGAAGGAGAGAGAGAGGAGAGAGGAGAGGAGAGAGAGAGAGAGAGAAGAAAGAGAGAGAGAGAGAGAGAGAGAGAGAGAGAGAGAGAGAGAGAGAGAGAGAGAGAGAGAGAGAGAGAGAGAGAGAGAGAGACTGAGATAGAGTGAGTAAGAGACACAGAGAAAAAAAAAGGAAAGAAGAGAAAGAAAAAGATAAAGACAGACACTAAAAAAATGAGAGGAAACAGTGAGATTTAAAAAAAAAAAAAAAAATAAAAAGGATCTAGAAAAAAAACGAAGAACAAGATGTCTCCACGTCGGCCTTGGGAGTTGCAGGCAAAATGACAAGGACATGGAAAAACTACGTGGGATCTGTGGGTAATGAGTATCATGGCGGAAGAAGAAGAGAGAGGGAGAGAGAGAGAGAGAGAGAGAGAGAGAGAGAGAGAGAGAGAGAGAGAGAGAGAGAGAGAGAGAGAGAGAGAGAGAGAAAGAAGAAAGAAAGAAAGACAAGAGAAAGAAAGGACACAACAACAAACAACAACAACAAAATGAACAAAATCAGGCATAAAGGCATAAACCTAGCGGCGCCACCGATGGCCTAGTCTGGGAGCCCAGCTAAGCCCTCTGGGTGACGTATATAACAGGTCACAGCTCTCAGAAGACACTTTAGATTCGAATTCTTGACCCGGCTCTCCGAGGGGGAACTCGCACCTCCTTGAGCAGCCAATTAACCGTGAAATCTTTTTTTGGTTTATATGCGCGTCTCGCTGTCATCCTTCTCTTTTCTCTTTCTCTTTCGTTCTTTCTCTCTCTCTCTTCTCTTTTCTCTATTCCTCTCTCTCTCTCTCTCTCTTCTCTCCCTCTCTTCTCTTCTCTCCTCTCTCCTCCTCTTCTCTCTCTCCTCTCTTCTCTTTCCTCTTCTCTTCCCTTCTCTTCTCTCTCTCTCCTCTCTCTCTCTCTTCTTCTCTTTTTTTTCTCTCTATCTCTCCTCTTCTCTCTCGCTCTCTCTCTCTCTCATCCTCTCTCTCTCTTTTCTCTCTCTCTCTCTCTCTCTCTCTCTCTCTCTCTCTCTCACACACACACACACACACACACACACACACACACACACACACACACACACTTTTTCTCTCTCATGTACATCTTAGATCCGTGATAAAAATACTTAATGACGGTACCCTTTTCGCCAGTGATAATAATAAGCCTGGAGGGTGGCGAAGGGGTGAGTGATAATATAAAGTGTATTTATGAAGATTGAATTAATCCCGGGACAAACGAGACGGAGAGGGGGGGGTTGTGGGGAGGGGGAAGGGGAGAGGGGTTGTGGGGAGAGGGGGGAGGGGGTTGTGGGGAGGGGGAGGGAGTGGGAGGGAGGATGGTTGAGTGAGTTGGGGAGGGGGAGAGGGAAGGGGAGGGGATAGGTAGAGGGGGGTGGGATGAGGGGGATGGGGGTGGGGAATGATGGGATGAGGTTATCTGCATTTAATCTACGAGGATGAGGCGGGAAATATGGACGTCGGAAGGGAGTGTGAAAAAGGTCTGAAAGAAAGGAAGGAATAAAGTGAGAGAGAGAGAGAGAGAGAGAGAGAGAGAGAGAGAGAGAGAGAGAGAGAGAGAGAGAGAGAGAGAGAGAGAGAGAGAGAGAGAGAGAGAGAGAGAGAGAGAGAGAGAGAGAGAGAGAGAGAGAGAGAGAGAGAAGAGAGAGAGAGAGAGAGAGAGAGAGAGAGAGAGAGAGAGAGAGAGAGAGAGAGAGAGAGAGAGAGAGAGAGAGAGAGAATATGTGTGTGCGTGTGTGTGCGCGAGAGAGATGAAACACCGCCACCAACAAAAACAACAACAAATAAAAATAATACCTACGAATAGGAATAAACAAAACAAGGAAAAAAAAAACATCGACCAACCAAGAAATGAAAAGCTACAATCGCCATTTTCGTGGTTTCTCCAACAACTGCTTTCTCCATCAATTCCGTAATGAACTTTCTGTTTGTCTGGTGCGTGAAGGTTGCCAAGTGAGGGTTTTGTTTCCTTTTGTTTGTTTTGTGTTGTGTTATTGTTTGAAAGAATAAGTTGGGATTTGGTTAGGATCTTTTATGCTGGGGTGTGGATGGGTGGGTGGTAAATTTAAAATGTTCAATATAGAAGGATCTTGTGTTTATGGATACTGTGTGTGTGTGTGTGTGTGTGTGTGTGTGTGTGTGTGTGTGTGTGTGTGTGTGTGTGTGTGTGTTGTGTTTGTATGTACATGTGTGTGTATCATATATATAAGCATATTTGTGATTATATATATATATATATATATATATATATATATATATATATAATATATATATAATATATATATGACACAACATACACACACACACACACACACACACACACACACACACACACACACACACACACACACACACACACACAATAAACAATACACACACACACACACACACACACACACACACACACACACACACACACACACCACATATATATATATATATATATATATATATATATATATATATATATATATATATAAACGTGTCACTGTGTTTATCGCATGCTCTTTATGACTTAAAAAAAATCTCATTCCTCTTCACCGTCATCACAAAGCAAACACTTATAATTGCAATGCCTGTTGCACGCCCGCCTCCAGCATCAAAAGTAATTCGTGTGCTTCACTTGAGCAAAAGACTTACACTCCTCCTGATTTTTGGGATCGTTGGTAGCGGTAACTGAAGTTCTTTGAAAAATCCCCGGGCCTTCTACACTCAGCCCGAGATATTAAATTGGGAATATTTTCTTCACAAAGATACTCACGATGAGATTTTGCCGTATCACTAATTCACGAGTATGAGGCTAAGTCACATATTTTTTTCTTTCTTTCTTTCTGAGGGACACACACTAATTAAAATTTGGTAGCCATCTTTTATACGATTTTTTTTCTTCTTCTTAACACTACACAATAGATAGATAGTTAGCTTATGCTCCCCTTTCCACTCTACTATCGACCTGCCTCTCAATCACAAGGGAGACACAGCGCATCACTTCGCCTTGTATTACAGCAAGATTACAAGCCGTTTGGCGTTCCGTCCTACGTTGCAGGGCGCGTGCAAAAGGCGCCGCGGCGGGCGCACAAGGTCCCCAATCGCCGCAAACTGATGATAATCGCAAACAGCCGTCGACCACAGCTGGGCGTACTGAGCCGGGTTTGATGGCTCCCCTGGGCACTCCCCGGGCACTCACACCGCCGCTTGGCACCTTCCTGGCAGGCGGGAGGGTGAATACTGGTGCCACGGGTGCCACGCTACCCAATGCCGCTACTGCCTCTTGCCACTACTGCGCCCCTGCGGTTCGCCACTAGTAGCACACCCCGCCCACACGCCCACTCGATACTGCTGCCCCGCCATGTGCTCGCCGCCCTCAGACACCTTGACCGAGGGCACCTCACTCACCAGGCGGTCGATAAAAGTGTGTTAAGTGTTCATTATCCTCGTCTCAGCTTGTCGCCATGACCGCGCGCGATGCCCAAATGCTCGCTCACAGTCCCGCTCCGCCACCACAGGAACCGCACCTAGCCACACCACAGGGATTCCGCGTTTAGTACACCAACACCAAGGTATCTCTTCCGCCCTTTCCCTATCTCCCTTCCTCCCTTCTTCCCTCCCTCCCTCTCTCCCTTCCTCCCTTCTTCCCTCTTCTGCCCCTCCTCATTCTTCCTCTATCCCCACTTCCCTCCCTCCCTCCCTCCCTCCCTCTTCTGCTCCTCCTCCATCTTCCTTACCCCATTCCCTCCCTCCCTCTTCTATTCCTCCTCCTTCTTCCTCCCCCCTTCCCTCCCTCCCTCCCTCATCTGCCCTTCCTCCATCTTCCTTACCCCTTCCCTCCCTCCCTCACCTATTCCTCACCTCCACCCTTTCCTAAAACCACAAAGACTCAACCTCCCTTTTGCTCTCCCCCCTCCCCCCCCCCACCCCTCACGTCATCTTTTCGCACACTCAGACCAGCTGCTGGGGAGTTCATCGTGGCTTCCGGGCTACATAAAAGAAGAGAAATAGACCCTAATTGTATATCTTCTACAGAAATAAAACTACGTAAATAATGTACACACACACACACACACACACACACACACACACACACACACACTTTAAAGTACTCCATGTAGACTCGTTCAAGCGTTCTGTACACACATTCAGGAAGTGCGAGAAGATGTGCACATAGACAAACAAACACTCACATAAC
>NC_051411.1:11180219-11185219 GCF_015228065.2 Penaeus monodon
ATATATATATATATATATATATATATATATATATATATATATATATATATATACACGCATACACGCACACACATACACAGATTTATCAACTAATCTACTTATTCATATATTAAAAAAAAGCGTTATCCAAAACCACCGCACTTGCTTCTACACAAAACACTCACGCATTTCCCTAAACCTCGGTCGGAGGATGCTGTAGAGCGGGATGGGGGGGAGGGATGAGGGAGGGAGGGAGGGAGGGAGGGAGGGAAGGAGGGAGGGAGGGATAGGAGAAGAGAGAAAAGAGAGAGGCAGATGCAGATAGGAGGCAAGATAAAAATAATGCGCTGCTTAAAAGCTCAAGAGTCTCCGTGGATGCTCGACTGGGCGGAGATAAACCCAGCATCTCTTAAAACACTTCCGAAGGGGCACTTAACACTCTCGAGGAGCACGTGTTTCGGGCAGGTGTGCGAGGGGGGCAGGTGCGCGGTTGGGGGTGGGAGTGGGGAGTGGGGGTGTGGGTGGGGGTGGGAGGTAGGGGGGAGGGGGGGAAGGAGGCCTTTTAGGTAATTGTGGTGCCGACTTGTTTGTTTACTGACTTGTTTAGTTATTTTTATCGTGTCTATCTTGTATCTTACTTGTCTGTTTTCTTATTCACTGATTTATTTCATGTTTAATTTATTCATTCATTTATCATTTGACTATTTGATACATTTAATAATTTCATTCATCTATTAATCTCATCAACGTGTGAATCACATTTAACCTGATTTCATATTCCTCCATCTATGAAATCCATTAATTCATCCATTCTTCACTTATTTCCATTTTTCTATTTTTAATTTTCATTCCCTTGTTCAATTTCATCTGCATTTTTTTTTCATACTCCTTTATTTATCTCTTTATTCAGTTGTTCATTTATCTGTTTCTTTATACTCAAGTTATTCCTTATATATATTTCTTTACATTCAGTGGATTATTTATCTCTCTCTCTTAAGGGCAGGTGCTGAGGGGGCGGGGGGGAGGGGGTGACAGGTGTGGGGAAGGCGAGAGAGCAAAGGGTTACTCAGGGCTGAAGTTTGCGCCGAGTGTCAGGGTTTGCAATTGATTACATTGCGAGGAAATGATCTGCTTTTGACTCCCCCCTCTCTCTCTCTCTTGTCTGTTTGTTTATATTCCTTTCTGTCTTTCTTTCGTTTTTTTTTTCTCTCTCTCTTTTGTTCTTGCTCTTGTTCTTCTTCATTTTCTTCTTCTTCTTCTTCTTTTTCTTTTTCTTATTCTTCTTCCTCCCCTTACCCCTCCGCTTTCCCCTCCTCCTTCTCCCTCCCACCTTCCCTCCCCTCCTCCTTCTGTCTCCCCCTCCCCCTCCTCCTTCTGTCTCCCCCTCCCCCTCCCCCTCCTCTTCCTCCACCTCCACCACCTCCTTCTCCTCCCCCTCCTCCACCTCCATCCCCCCTCCACCTCCCCTTCCTCCTCCCCCTCTCCCTTCATCCTTTCCCCCTATCTCCTCCCCCATCCTCTCCTCCCTCCCTCCTTCCCTCTTCAATAAACTCTACGACACACTCCAGATCGCAAGTGAAAAGTAAGTGTGCACGTGAACTCAGGGTAATAAAGATAATTAACGCTGGCCCTCAATGAAAGCAATCACAGAGGAGGTTATAAAGTCATTAAACGTGTCTATTCAGTGCATATGGCGTTCGTAAAATAAGCATATGATGGCTGCTGGCGATGTTTTTATGATATAAATAATTGTATATTTTGGTAATGTGATAATCTTTGATTTTTAACAAGGGGGGGGACTGGGTTAGAATTCGCTCTCGATGCGGTTCCTTGGAAATGTGTATATATGATTATTCATTTGTTATAAAAGTATAAGATTTGATTGCCTGATTGACAAAAAAATAGAAACATTTACTTAAAAAATGGCCACAAATTTCTAAAAAAAAAAAAAAAAAAAAAAAAATATATATATATAAATATATAAAAATATATATATATATATATATATATATATATATAACACAAGACTAAAATGAAACAAACACATAAAAGGCGTAAGAATGCAAAAAAAAAATGTAAACAAATAACTGACCAGCGCCCTTCACCCCATCCCCTATAACCCCCCCCCAAAAAAAAAACGAAAAAAAGAACGAAAGAAAGAAAACAAGAAAGAAATATGAATAGAAAGAGAGAAAGAAAAGAAGAAAGAACGAAAGAAAGTACGGACAGAAAGAACGAACGAACGAACGAAAGACAGAAAGAAAGGAAAGGAAAGGCACGGAAAGGAAAATAAAGGAAAGGAAAGGAAAGAACGAACGAACGAAAGAAAAAAAGAGTGAAAGAAAAAAAAAGAAAACGCCTCGCCCTCTCCTTGCAATAATTTCATCGCGTCAACCGCATGACAAAACAACGGTGGTGTTATGTCCTTTTCGTCCCCAGCTGCTTCTCATTTCTTCTTCTCTTTTCATTATCATTTCCTTTTATTACTCTCTGCGTGTGACTGACTGACTGACTGACTGACTGGCTGACTGACTGACTTGACTGACTGATTGAACTGATTGACTCTGTCTCTGTCTCTGTCTCTCTGTCTCTCTCTCTCTCTCTCTCTCTCTCTCTCTCTCACCCTGTCCAGCTCTTTCTATCCATCTCTCTCTGTTTATCTATCTATCTATCTCTATCTATCTTTATCTATCTATTTCCCTCCCTCTATTTATTTCCCCCTCCCTGTCTCTCTCTTTCTCTCTTCCTCTCTCTCTTTCCTTCCCTCTCTCTCTTTTTTTCTCCCTTCTTCAATCTCTCTCCCTCCCTCTCTGCATCTCCCTCTCCCTCTCCTCTCCTTCTCTGCCTCTCCCTCTCCCTCTGTCTCTCCCCCTCCCTCTCTCTCCCTACCCATTTCTCTGTATATATTGCACTCTCTTTATTACTCTCATTCTTATTATCAATCAGGGAACTAATTCACTTTAGAACATCAAATTAACAGATTTAAAACGACCGCCAACTGTTCAGAATAACAACAATCGCGCCTGATAAACGAATTAACACACTTTGCTTAATACGACCTCACTGCAGGGCGTTTAATTCGGAAACCATTTAATAGATGGCGCTGTTTCGGAAGGCCGGGCGCTGGGTGTGACGTAACGATTCGGGTGGGCGTGGAAATACGAAAAAAAGGGAACAGATGAGATGGAGAAGGAGGGAATATTGGAGAAAGAAGAGATATCGGTGGTTTAAACGGTTCGATTCAAATACCAGGTTTCGTATTCCTCGCCTCTCTCTTTCAGTATATCTTGCTCTCTCTCTTTCTTTTGCTTTTTCTTTCTCTTTCTCTCACTCTCTTTCTTTAGGTATCGCGCGCGCGCGAACGCACGCATGCACGCACGCACGCACGCACGCGCGCACACACACACACACACACACACACACACACCACACACACACACACACACACACACACACACACAACCATATATCTTATAATACAAAAAATTTCCTAATTCGAACTATTTTCCATAATATACAACTTTGGCCATCTGGCGGCTGACACGAAGAACTACTTTAACTCCTGGCGGATTATGGGAAAAACAAAGGACTATCGCGTGTTTCGGACATGTATTGGAAAAGGTCAGTTTGGCTTTGTCGTGATTAAAATATTCGAGCGGTACTAGCTGGCAAATTCGACGATTTTGTTGTCTTTATAAGGTACACATACAAATATCTACATATAACTATCTGTACTTATATAAATATCTATATCTGTATCTGTGTTTCTACTTATATGTATGTCTATATTTATACCTGTTTATTTGTCTATCTATCTACCTATCTGTCCATCTGTCTGTGTGGTTTTATGATAAATTCGTGATTCTTGGCTTGACATGTAGTAAATATATATATATATATTTTTATTTCCTATGTTTCTATATCCTTTAGCGTTATGTCCTAAAGTTCAATTGTGTGTGTGTGTTTATGTGTGTTTGTGTGTGTGTGTGTGTGTGTGTGTGTGTGTGTGAGAGAGAGAGAGAGAGAGAGAGAGAGAGAGAGAGAGAGAGAGAGAGAGAGAGAGAGAAGAGAGGGAGAGAGAGGAGAGGAGAGAGAGAGAGAGAGAGAGAGAGAGAGAGAGAGAGAGAGAGAGAGAGAGAGAGAGAGAGAGAGAGAGAGAGAGAGAGAGAGAGAGATAAACAACCTTAAATCTCGTGCATGGCGAGAAACGTAACAGGAAAAAGGACAGGCACTAGCCCCTTACCCCCCCTCCCCTACCCCCTACCTTGAGACTGGCCCATTCACTCTCTTAAACAAACCAGACTTTTCTTCGAGTCACCGTGGCACCGTTTACACATGACTGACGGCTATTGTTTGCGTTTCCACCTCCCCCTCTCCCCCTCTCCTCCCCCCCTCTCCCCTCTTCCCTTCTCCTCTCCCTTTCTCCTCCCCCTCTCCCCTCTTCCCTTCCCCCCCCCTCAGTGCCTCGTTGGCCCACACACAACCTGGGAAAGTGATGCCTCTCTCCGGTCCCTACCTACCCCCTCTCCTCATCTCCGTTTCCCCTCACTTTCCATCCCCCCCCCCACCCCGATCCCTTCTCATCTGAGAGGCGGGGGAGAGACAGAAACAGACAGAGAGAAAGAGAGAGAGAGAGAGGAGAGAAAGAGAGAGAGAGAAGAGAGAGAGAGAGAGAGAGAGAGAGAGAGAGAGAGAGAGAGAGAGAGAGAGAGAGAGACAGAGAGAGAGAGAGAGTGAGGAAGGAGAGAGAGGAGAGAGAGAGAGAGAAAGATAGAGAGAGAGAGAAAGAGAGAAGATAGAGGGAAGGAAAGAGAAAGTGAAGATAGAGAGAGAGAGAGAGAGAGAGAGGGAGAGAGAGGGGGGGGGTGAGGGAAGGAGAGAGAGAGAGAGAGAATGAGAGAGAGAGAGAAAGAGAGAGGGAGAGAGAGAGAGAGAGGGAGAGAGAGAGAAAGAGAGAGAGAGAGAGAAAGAAAGAGAGAGAGACAGAGAGAGAGAGGAGAGAGAGAGATCCCTTCTCCTTA
>NC_051411.1:11192719-11195219 GCF_015228065.2 Penaeus monodon
CTTCCCAGTTTCACCACAAAATAGGCTTTGATTCCCTTCTCCCCCGCGTTTCACCACAAAAAAATATAAGAACTTCCTCCCTTTCCAATCTCCTGTCCTCTTTACTTTAACCCCAAACCTGTACTCACCTCCAGACGTGGGCAGTGTACCCGGGGCACTTGTCTCGGCACATGAGGCATGGTTGGCCCTCGTCCACCTCCTGGATCAGCACACCCTGAAAATGAGGGAAAAGAGATACTCATTATGAGGCAATAAACGACACCCGATGTTAATATGTGTGTGATTGAGTGGGTTGGGTCGGGTTGGGTTGTGTGTGTGTGTGTGTGTGTGTGTGTGTGTATGTGGTAGGTGCTGTGTAGATGTTGGGAATGGTTGTTGTGTGTGTGCTACGCGCCGCGTAGTGGGTGTGGTGGCTGGGTGTGATCAAAGTGAGAGCGAGATTGGGTTGATGGGAGCGGCAAGCGGAGGGTAGAGAGGTGAGGGTGGAGTAGTGGAGTGAGAGGAGGAGAGAGAGAGAGCAGAGAGAGAGAGAGGACGAGAGAGTGGAGGGCAGAGAGGAAGAAAGTATTGTGTGTTCAAGCTTGTACCAACAATATTCGATAAATCAGAATTCGACTAAAATTCCATTAGTCAAAATAATAATAAAAAAAAACAATGCAATAAGATCAAGACAAAACTAACCAAAACACAAAGGAGGAAAAAATGTCCAGAAACAGAATAAACCGATAAAACAGCATAAAGGAAAATTGCGAAAACTAGGAAGAACAACAGAAATGATAAAATAAAGAGACAGAAAAAAAAGTAAAATAAATCTCCCTAAGGAACAGGGAATAAGGGAGGTAAGGATAATAAATCAGGAGAAGAGAGGAAACTGGGTGATCAGCGCTGCAGCGAATAGTAAAAACAGCAAGGGTGGCGATAATGAGGGAAAAGGGGTAGGAAGGGAAAAGAATTTGCAACGAGAAATCTACACAATGGCGAAGAGGGAAGAGGTTGGAAAGGATAAACAGGAAGAGGAAGATAGAAAAAGAGAAGAAGAAACGAAAGAGGAGAAGAGAAGAGAACGAAAGAGGAGAAGAGAAGAAAAAAGAAAGAAAAGCAAGACGGTATAGGAGAAAAAAATGGAAAGGAAGAAAAAAAAGGAACACAAAGAGGAGAAAAGAAGAAAAAAAGTGAAAAAAAGAGAGAAGAAGGGGAAGAAAGAAGAAAATGATAATAAATATAAGGAAGAGTGAAGACGAAAGATGAAGAAAAAAAGAAAGAACAAGAGAAACGGAGAGACGACAAAAAAAAAGACAAAAAAAAAAAAAAAAAAAAAAAAAAAACGAAAACGAATTAAAAAAAAAAAAAAGAAAAAGGGGGTAGAAGGAACAGCGTGATAATGGAGACCAAGAACCAGCGGGGGAGAGAGCAGCTGACGAAGGTGGTGGAGTGTTGTCGAGGCAAACACTCCAGACCCGACACTGAAGTCCAGACGTCGCCAGGCTCTCTCTCGCCGGCTGCGTGACTTCGGTCTGACATCACCCACTAAAAGGTATGGCATCATTCAACGCCGGGAGTGATATCAACATGACTTAACGCAATAAATGGTGTTACTAAATGCAACACCTGATACCATGTAAGAGTAGGAGTGATGTCAGTATCATATAATACGTGGAATGATGGTATTAAACACAATACCTGACATCATTAAACAGGAGTGAAGTCAGCATCATCTACTCTAAGAATGACAAAGCACAATAGCTATTATCATTTAACACAACATCATCATTTGATACAAAAATTACATAACCAAACACAATACCTGCAATCAATTAACATCAGGAGTGACATCACCAAAACTATATCTGACATCGTTAATACAAAGGCTGGCTACCCACAGACATCTAACATCGAATAACACAGTGACGTCACAAAAGACAGGATTTAACATCAGATTGAACACAAGAGCTCGACTCGAATCTGACATCATTAATGCAGTGCATGAAGTCATCAATGATAGCATCTGTCATCATCAATACAAGGATTGACATCGCTAAACACAACTCTACCTGACATCCTTTAACACAAAGAATGACATCATCAAAGATCGTATATTACATCAATCGTTTTTATATGACCTCAACAAAGATCTCATCTGGCATCATTAACGATTAAAAACAATAACGCACAGAAAAATATAATAAATCTCATTTACACAGATATAATGATGCTGATAATGATCACCCCCTTTACACACTAACCGTGATAAAAAAATAATGATAATAATAATAATAATAATAATAATAATAATAATAATAAAATTAAATGAAATAACAATGAGAATAAAAGCAAAGATAATACTACAGGGAGAGGAAGGGAGGGAGGGAGGGAGAGAGAGAGAGGAGAGAGAGAGAGAGAGAGAGAGAGAGAGAGAGAGAGAGAGAGAGAGAGAGAGAGAGAGAGAGAGAGAGAGAGAGAGAGAGAGAGGAAGAGAGAGAGAGAGTGAGAGAGAAAGCGA
>NC_051411.1:11205219-11207719 GCF_015228065.2 Penaeus monodon
ATAATAATAAAACATCAACAACAACAATAATGATGATAATAATAACTATAATGATAAAAATGATAATGACAATAACAATTATCATAACAATAATAATAACAACAACAACAATAATAGTGACGATGATGGTAACAATAAGATAATAATTATAACAACACCAACAATAATAATAATGATGGTAACAATAATAATAATGATAATAATTATAACAACAACAACAACAATAATAATAATAATGATCATAATAAACAGTAATGATGATGATGACAATAATGATAATAATAATAATGATAATAAAAATAACAACAATAATAATGATAACAATAATAAAAATACTACTACTACTACTACACTGCTTATACTACAACTAACAGTAACAATAGTGATAATAATAACAATAATGATAATGATAGTAACAATGAAAGATAATGATGATAATAATTATAATAACAAAATAATATTAACGATAGCAGTGATAATAATAGTATTGGTATTAGTAATAATAATAATGATATTGATGTTCGTTACAAGAATTATGTTCACAAAAGCCAGTAATAATATTACTAATAATGATAATAATAATGATGATAACCGTAAGAATGAAACATTTAGTATAACGACGAGGAAATAAAGATTATTGCAACAGCAGCAACAAAAACAAGAATAACTAATAATGATAATGGTAAGTTACCATATTATAAGATTAGTAACAATAGGAGTGATATTGATTAGAACGTCAGCTAATGATAATGATAATGATAATGATAAACTTGGAAATAACAATACCAAAAACACTTATAATAGCGGTAACGTAATTAATGAAACTATGATAGTGGTAAAGATAACAAAATTATAGTAATGATGATAATAATGTTCAAAAGAATAATAATAATAACAAAAATAAGAATAATAATGATGAATACAGCAACAATGGCGATGGTTATAAAATAGTAACAGTAATATATTAGTAAAAATGATTATGAAGACATTTTTTACAATGATGATTTTGATGATAATGATACTACCGAAAAGGGCACTATCAGTCAAAGGAACTAAAGTAATAATTACAATGGTAAGAGTAGAAAGTATGATACTGATAAAAAAAAATTGGGTGAAATTTCATTTTCAATCATAAAATACAATCGTCGTGTTAAGTGTTTCACATTCATATTAATAAAGATATTTGTCAATCTATTTATCTATCTGTGTCGCTCTATCTATATGTATATATATGTATTTATATACATATATATCTGCCTTTTTTGTTGTTACTTTATCGCATCGTTAAGAATTTCAGTATTTTCACATCACTTACAAACAAGAATGTCATATGGTGTTTTTTTTTTTTTAATATTCAATTTTTTTTCTCAAAATTTCCTCGTTCTGCATATTCTTCTGCTTTGGTAATTTTTCCTTCGCAAATACAAAGCAAGGACAAAAGAAATGACTAATGAAGATCGTGCTCTTGTAACAAAGGAAACAAAAGTCATTTGGGGGTTTCGTGTCCGACATTTTAAGAAGCCGAGACCTAGATAATTTCTTCTCGAACAATAAAGGTTTCTCAGTTGGTTTCCGAAACGAGAGAGGATTGGAAAATGAGCGGAAACGTCATTTTCAACTCATGTTCCTCTCTCACGCATTGCGAAAGGATGCATCGACATTGCTCTTTATATTCTTAATTCATATTTTCCTGTCTTACTCTTTCACATAAGTATCACTTCTCCTGTCTGGGAATAATATACTTTTTCTTTCCGCTGTTTCGATCGGTAATTCGTTCTCGTTCTATGTTTCATCATTATTATCATTAGTAGTAGTATTCATAGAATTATCTTTTTTTCGCTTCTGTTTCTTATCTCGAGGACGCACACACCGCCCTAAGTAAGTCGAAGTTTAGCTAATGCTTCACAACCCTCGACTGGCTACAACTCCCAGCCCTTTTCACCAGGACACAGCGACTTCCTCCCTCGAACCGCGCACCTCGTGGGGTCGACCAGCAGCACCGCCCTCTCTCACCCTCGATCCTGAGTCAACCTTCCACCACCGGATCTGGAACGTAGGGGGGGGGCGTGGGGCAAGCGGAGAGGGGGCACGGGAGGGTGAATTTAGGGGGATTGGAGGGACGGGATAAGGGTGTTAGGAGGGGGGGGGGGTAGAAGGGAGAGCGTGAGGGGAGGGGAATGGGAAGGGAGGAGAATGGGAGGACTCGGGGTGTGTGGGGCCTCTGGATGACCCGCGAAGTGCAGGGGAACGACACTCAACGATGGTTTGGTTTCACTACGCTTCGTTCGCGGGGTTGCTTCTTTCGCATTCCTCCTGCAGTAGACCTTCAACTTCCCGACGCCTTTGCTACCACGACCCGAAGTGTTCATATGATGTACTGCCTTTGTTCACGGTTCCTTGGCCAATTAGCGTTATGAGGGGCCATTACTGAGAGAGATCGCGATAAAAGGGCAAAAATGACTCCCTGTGGTGGTGTTTGGGAAAGGGGGCGTGGCCAGCC
>NC_051411.1:11215219-11217719 GCF_015228065.2 Penaeus monodon
ATGAGATAGGATACACTATTACAGATTTTACGATTTTTTAAACGAAGAAAAAAAGATTACATCATCAAAAGCGGCATTTTCTCTACACCTTCATCGAAGCCACCGCTCGATGACGCAACCAGCAGCGGTGCGCCCATTCTCGTGGGCGCCGCTGACACTGCCTTATTCTGAAGTCTCGCGCTGTATAAGGGCGTAGTTGGCCACGCCCGCGTTGGTTCATCACCCACACGCTACTCGTTTTTGCTGATGACGTCATGTGTTCCCAAAAACTTCCGGAAAGGGACATGATACAGCATCCGAGGAACCGTAACTGGTCAACGCGATTCTTTGGCGTCTCGGACATGCTCCTCCTCTTTTCCGGGCGTAGTCATGCAACATTAGAAGAGTATATATATATATATATATATATATATATATATATATATATATATATATATATACATATATATATTCATATATATGTGTATATATACATGCATACATAGATACCTAGTACATATATATACCTACATATGTATATAACATGTTTATATATATGCACACACACACACACACACACACACACACACACACACACACACACACACACACACACACACACACACACACACACACACACACACACATATATATATATATATATATATATATATATATATATATATATATATATATATATATATAAAGACAGTTATGTGTGCGTACACATAGTCACTTAGTACACAGAGTGCGCCATCAGGTCCCCGCGCAAATGCCCACACAGAAACCAGAACAAGCGCGCACAGAGGCAAACCCTGCCACGCAACAGGTTGGTGGTGTCTTGCCCTTTTTTTGTGAGCAGGTTTTTAAATACTGGTTGGGAGGTCCATACTGACAAGTACGTAGGAATGTGTGAGCGGAGGAGTACTTTTATAGAGAAGGTGGGGGAGGGTGGTGGGGGCGGGCAAGTTAAGAGGGTAGGATAGGAAGGTGGGAAGGAAGGGAGGTATATAGGTAGGTGAGGGGGGTAAGTAAATAGGTAGAAGAGGGAAGTATGTGGATAGGTAGGTGCTAGAGGTATGTGGATAGGTTAGATGAAGAAGGGACGTGATGAATAACTGAGATAGGCAGGTGGATGAGTAAAAGAGAGACAGATATATGAATGGGGGAAGGAAGTGAGTTGATAGGTGAAGAATAGGGGACTAGGTAGGTGGATAGGGGAGTGAATGGCAGTAAAGGTTAGGTTAGTTGGGGAAGGCGGTGAGTGGGTAAGTGGGAAAAGGGAAGTGGCTGGAAAGAGAGGAAAGCGAATGGGTAAGTAAAAGTGTGATTGGGTTATCAGAATCAGGGAGTTTAGTCTGTCAGTTTTCTCTTGTAATTGTGATCCTTTATAATGATGCTGTGATTTAAAGTTGATATAGTGATAGTGATATCGATGAACATATACACGTATCTAAACATTCGTCAGTCTTCATCTGTATATCATATATCAATATGTCAGTTAGATTAACCAGACGCATTTTTTTTCTATTTACAAGCCTTCCATTTTTTTAAAATCAAGTTGTCCATACAGCTATCGATTTATCTATGTGCCCTATACAATCTTTAAATATCTACTTCTTTGTCAATCTTTTTAGTTGTCTGTTTATCGGTTTCTCTCTCTCTCTCTCTCTCTCTCTCGCTGTCTATATCTATCATTGCATATAGATATAGTCAGTCTGTCTGTTAACCTTTCTACATCTAGTCTCTCTCCCATTACCCTTTCCTCTGTCTCTCTCTGTGAGAGGGTGCTTACCTAACACTCGCCCTTTTTATCCGCGTATTTTCCTATTTCAATTTGTCTATTTCTCATAAATAGGAGGAGAGAGAGAGGAAGAGCCAGAGAGAGAGAGAGAAAGAAAAGAAGATAAACATGACATATAAAGAGAAGCAATTCCACCCTTTGCACAGATCCGTCTTGCTTCATGTCACTCACGTCACGTCAGGAAGAGACGGACAGACAGCGTTCGAAAGTGAGCTGACCTCGACGTGCGCAGACAGGTCGCAGCAGCATGGAGTCATCAGCCCGTACTGCTGGGAATCAAGCACTGCCAAACAGGATAAGCTAGTGGCACCAGCTGCACGTATGTAACATCATCCTACTTATGTCTGCTATTTTCTAATGTATATCTTTTTTCTCTCTTTTTTTTTTTTTTTGTCTTCTTCCTTTCGCCATTGAGGTAAGTTGGTGTCGACGGCTGGGCGGAGGCAACGTGACACCTCGTTGCTATAGGAATCCGAGTTGGCATTTTGGATTCGTACTGGTGAATCAGGATCTTTGTTTTTTTTTCTTTACTGGCTTCTTTCTTTTCCTTTTTTTTTTTTTTTTGCTATTTTTCTGTCTCATTAATTAATTCATTTGTTTGGAACTTTTTTTTTTCTCTCTCTCTTTCGTCCCTATTTCTCAACATTTATCATAATTTTTTGTAATTCTCCATTCCATGTCTTTTTTCCCTCTTCCTTTCCAGTAGTAAGATTTATA
>NC_051411.1:11222719-11225219 GCF_015228065.2 Penaeus monodon
GGTTGCTTGAGGTTGCAAGTTGTGGTTGTTTGTGATTGTTTGAGGTTGTTTGTAGTTCATGTCCATGCGTTGTGTTATTTTATAACGAGAAACAGCTATTAAAGCTTTTCTCTTGAAATTTCTGATATTGTCATTACTTTGGTTTTATTCATTTATTAATTATCATTTTATTTTATTGATGATGATGATGATGATGATGATGATGATGATGATGATGATGATGATGATGATGATGATGATATGATGATGATGATGATGATTATTATCATTATTGTCGTTGTTGTTATTATTATTACTATTATTATTATTGTCATTATTATTATTATTATTATTATTATTATTATTATTATTATTATTATTATTATCATTATTATTATTATCATTATGGTAATCCACATAAAGAGCCACACTGAAAAAATCGATAATTTTACCACCAAAGGTGTCGGTTCTAAGAAAGAAATAGATGATAGAAAATCATCAGCCATTTACGACTTAAAAAATATATATTAGCTGATCTTTTAAACTTACCAAGAGTTGGAGAAGTTACAATCTCAGAAGGCAATTTAATCCAAAGCCTACAAATAGCAGTAAAAAAACATTTAGAAAACTGAGACGTAGAAGATCTGAATTGGGATCTATAGAACTTCCAGTAATCCTTGCAGGTTGATAAAAATCTGGTAAAAAACTTATAAATTGTCGTTTACAATCTTGTATATAAGACTGAAAGCGCCTTACGATGCCCCCAGTGTCCAAATCTTATTCAGAAAGGAGAAATTTAATGGAATTAAAGGAACGACCAAGCAGTCTTGAGTGAGACTCAGATAACAAGAGAACAAAACTCAAAATGAGGCAGAATGAAAGAAATGAAGTATCTACGAGTAATGTTGTCATCTTCAGAAATCTTCTTGAACTAGCGAATGAGGCCTAAACTGCTCGGTCCATATTCCTAAGTTGCTGTTCAAATGTAAGCTTTGAATCAGGGTTTACACCTGGTAGCTTCAGATTATCCAATGAAATTATTAAGATTTCATTAATCTAGATCGACTCACAATCATTTCCCTAGACTTGGTAGGATTTAATTCCATGCACCAGGACTGAATTATCATTACGTCTTCAGTGAGGTTGTCAGCTGCTATTGGCCTAGTTACTGGAGAAGGAATTACTAGCACAAAATCGGCAAATTACAACTCTGAAATTTGACATTTGGAAAGCAGTCTCTCTCTTTTTTTACATAAATGGTGTATTTTAATAATCTAGTTTTACCTCTCCTTGCTTCTTTTTTTTTTTTTTTTTTTTTTTAGGAGTGAGGAATTAAAATATCTACCCGGTTTCAGCCACTGATTTACATTCCTGCGATTAACCAGAAACAAATCATAGATAGTTTTATTAAACATATAATGAATATAGACCATTGCCAGTTTTCAGCATAAGAAGCCCACGCGTACATAAATTTGAAACAATCATATGCCGATCAAAAAAAAAAGTTTCTAAAAACCATGAACGCCCTATCATTCTGGTAGACCTCATGGGAGATACCGAGAAGCCCAGGGGTATGGGGGAGAAGGGGGGGGAGAAGTGGGGACTCCACCCATATATTTAAGGTCACTGATGGAATCCGATTTTCTCGAAGGCATCACACCATGAAATCTATGGTCGTAATTAATATGGCTCTTAATTCGTGTCGAGAAACTGCGCGGGAGTCAAAATTCACGAACAAGATTCATAATCTTCCTGTCTGATCAAGTTATCTAACTGACGTCGCAGGTGCATGACAAGGTGGATGTGGCAACAGCGCGCGGATGACGTCATCACCCGGGATGCCCATATATGGTATGGATGGTCACCCACATGGCGTGTCACCTGTAAAGCGCCGTAACCAGTAACACCTGTTTCTTAAACATCTGCCCGCTGGCGTTACTTTGAGCGAATAAATCACTCGGCAAGGATCTCGGCGCCGCGTACCCTGACGAGACGGATCCGAGAGTGAGCGATGTGATATTTATTCGTCGCTGGCAGATAGGCAAGCAACGCTCGTGCACCTGTTCGCCGCCTCCTCCGTAAACAAATGAGGTCCAACATGCGCGCGTGTGGAGGTCCGCCCTCATTCTGTGCCCTTTCGATGTTTACGCGAGACACATACCGTGGAAGGACGTCAGTAAAAATAGAAATGACAAATGAAGAATTTTAGTGCAAAGAAAAAAAAAACGAAAAGAAAACAAACGAAAAGGAAGCACAAATGAAGGAAATACTCAACATATTTAACATCGACTTGGAAATGCTAAACATATTTAACATAAAATTGGAAATGCTAAACATATTAGCATAGAATTAGAAATGCAAAACATAGGAACTAGGAAATGCCACAAACTTTTCTTCCCCCCATTCATTTTTTTTCTCTTTTTCTTCTTCTTACTCTTCTTTTTACACAAAATCATGAGAACAACCCAGAATAAAAAAAACAACAAAATAATTCAACGAAACAACAGCAAAAAAAAAAAAA
>NC_051411.1:11234514-11239514 GCF_015228065.2 Penaeus monodon
CACACCACACCACACAGCACACACACAAACACACACACAAACACACAAACACACACACACACACACACACACACACACACACAGAAACAAAGACATAGAGAACGATAAAAGAGAGAGAGAAATATTCTTTTTTTCTTGCGGTGTCTTTGCCACACGCGGAGCTTAAAGCATACTTATCATGCCAAGTATGAGTATTCCTTCACTTTTACCTTTCTCATTCGACGCTGCCAAGTCTGCTCAGTTAGATGTCATGCACTCAAATGTGGTCGTGTTATCATTATTGTTATCTTCGTTATCTTCATTATCATTAAATGGCATTATTGTTTTATATTATTGTGGTTGTTGTTGTTTTGTTTTGTTTGTTTGTTTGTTTCCTGTTGTCGTTGTTGTTGCTGTTGTTTTTGTTATGACTTAGTTATGATGTTTTGATATGTATGAATATATATTTCTATTCCCATTCTTCTTCTGTTTTTTCCCTCTTAATCTCTTTTCAATCGTCTTCATTCTCTCATCTCCCCCTTCTCCCCACTCTCTTTCTCTCTCTCTCCCCCCCCCCTCTATCTCCCTCTCTTTTACTCCCTCCCTCCTCCCCCCTCTGTCTCCCACCCTTCCCTCCCTCTCTTCCCCTCTCTCTCATTCCCTCTCTCCTTCCCTCCCTCTTTCCTATTGGATCAGACATTCTTCCCCAATGGCTCAATACCTCCTCATGGCACAGGGGGTTCAGGTCGACAGCCTCCTGAAGCGTCATAGGCCTGCTCATCTCCCCTTCATTGGCTTATTTTAATCGGCGTCGCAGCCTCCGCCCTCCCATCATCCCCGCCTCCTCTCTCTCCTCTTCTCTTGTTTCTTTCTCCTGCTCTCTGTGTTTTTTTTGTCTTCTTTTGTTTTCTTATAGATTTTTTAAAATTCTTCTTGTCTTTCTTTTTTTCTTCTTCTCTCTTTATTTCTTTCTATCTTTTTCTTTCCTTCTCTCTCTCTCTCTCTCTCTCTCTCTCTCTCTGTCTCTCTCTCTCTCTCTCTCTCTCTCTCTCTCTCTCTCTCTCTCTCTCTCTCTTCTTTCCTCCAACGTCTCACTCCCCTTCTTCCTCTCTCACCTTTCTCTCTTCTCTTCTCTTCTCCCATTTTTCATCTTTCATCTTCTCTCTTTCTCCTCGTACTTTTCTTCCCTCTCCCTTCCTTCCCTCGTCTCTCCCTTACCTCTCTACACATTCTCACTCCCAGTGCCTCTCTCTAAATATACTTCCTTTATCTTTATCATCCTCTTTAGCCTTTACTAATCCCTCGCTTTCTACCCTTCTTCCCTTCCTTCTCTTTCTGTTTCTCTTCGTCCATTCACCCTCCCTCATTCCATTCGCCTTCCACTCCCCTCACGCGCGTCCCAAACAGCAGGTCATTTCTCCTTAATTACGCCTTGTGCTTTGGATCCCGAACTTCCTTTTTGAGGCTAGAGGAAGGGAGGAAGTGGGGGAGGAGGAGGAGGAGGAGGAGGAGGAGGAGGAGGAGGAGGAGGAGGAGGAGGAGGAGGAGGAGGAGGAGGAGGAGGAAGGGGAGGAAGAGGAAGGGGGGGAGGGGGGGAGGAGGAGGAGGACACGCCCATCTTGGTGTTCTGTTAACATATCTTTTCTTCTTTTGTTTGTATTTGGCTTTTGGTATACTCTTTTAAAACTTACATCTTCTTGGTTTTGTTATTCATTTCTTCATCTATTTATGCCTCTATTTATTTGTTTACATATTCATCTATTCATCTGTTTACATATATATTTATTTACTTGTGTGTATCGCTTTTTTTCTTATTTATTTACCTATGTTTCATATTTCGATTTTTTTGTTTTCTTTTTAGTATAGCTTTATATTCGATTATTCATCTCTTCTCCTTTCTCTCTTCCTCGAAAATATCGCATTTGATAATCTAAATCTGGACATTGCCGACGCCCTGATAAATAAGAAGAGAAAGGAAGAGAAACAAAACAGATCGAGAAAGAGAGAGAGAGAGACAGAGAGAGAGAGAGAGAGAGAGAGAGAGAGAGAGAGAGAGAGAGAGAGAGACAGACAGAGAGGAGAGAGAGAGAGAAGAGAGAGAGAGAGAGAGAGAGAGGAGAGAGAGAGGAGAGAGAGAGGAGAGGAGAGAGAGAGAGAGAGAGAGAGAGAGAGAGACGAGGAGAGAGAGAGAGAGAGAGAGAGAGAGAGAGAGAGAGAGAGAGAGAGAGAGAGAGAGAGAGAGAGAGAGAGAGAGAGAGAGAGAGAGAAACGGCTAAAAAAAAAGCAAACGCATATAGTAAATAAAAATAAATAAATCAATAAATGGATGAATATCTTACGAAAGCAAGTTTGTCCATTGCAGAAGGAACCGTTTCTCTAACCCAAACGTTACGTCACGCCCAGATAAGGCTGTCATTAATCACTAGGACCGCAGTTAGTTCAGGTAGCCCCCAGCCTGGACCATGGGCGTAGCTCGGTCGAGGAGGCTGTGGGCGGGCAGAGAGACAACAGGGCGTCTATACCCCTGGCGGGTGTCAACGGAGGCCAAAATGCGAGGGAGACGGTGTGGAGATGAAGGGAGAGAGAGAGAGAGAGAGAGAGAGAGAGAGAGAGAGAGAGAGAGGAGAGAGAGAGAGAGAGAGAGAGAGAGAGAGAGAGAAATAAAACCGACAGACAGACAGACAAAGGTAAAGAGAGAAGTTAAAACATAAAAAAGACGGCTAGATAAATAAGAAAAAAATAAAAAGAAAGCGGGAGATAGACAAGACAAAGAAAGAAAACAAGAGATAGACAATAATAAAAAAGAAAGAAAGCAAGAGAGAGATAAGAATAAAAAGAGAGAAAGCGAGAGATAACAGGCAAGAAACGAAGAAAAAGAAAAAGAAACAAAACACGTCACGGCAGGCTCTGCACTTGACTCAACGCATCCGCTATTATTAGCACCAGAATCAGCTAGCTCTTCGCGCATTCGCTATTTTTAGCGCTGGACGTTTTCGAGGCCTGTTATTTCGCTGTATGCGGCGGCCGGTGTCGCTTGAACAAGAGAGATAAGATAGTGATGGCAGAGGGAAGAGGGCGGCGATGATGAATAGGATGATGATGAATATGATGAATGTGGTGATGGTGATGATGAATATGATGAATGTGATGATGAATATGATGAATGTGATGAATATGATAATGGTGATGGTGATGGTGATAGTGATAGTGATAGTGATAGTGATAGTGATTGTGATGGTGGTGATGATATTGTTACTGCTTTAGTCATGGTGGTTACCCTTATCATTATCATCATCTTCGTTAGCATTATTATCATCACTGTTTTTATCACTGTTATTGTTATTATCATTATCATCATCCTTTTCCTCATCTTCATTACCATCACTACCACTAAACCGATAATGATAATCATAACAACCCGAGGTTTCTCAAACACGACCCTCTTAGCGCAACAATTTGTAAAATATTCGTTTAATTCAACAGACCGCACATCATGACGTCACGACTCACCATTATGCAGCATAAATATACTAAATTTCTCGCGTAAAAATGACACGTAGAGATGACATTTACTGACAGAAGCTTTGCAACATTTTGTCATAACATCGGTCTATATCTGCATTGCATCTCGTAATGCATATATCTGCAACAACATCTATTCTTAATCGTGGCGGTCCTCTGTGTGTGTGTGTGTGTGTGTGTGTGTGTGTGTGTGTGTGTGTGTGGTGGGTGGTGTGTGTGTGGGTGTGTGTGTGGTGTTGGTGTTGTGTGTGTGGGGTGTTGTGTGTGTGGTGTGTGGAAGATAAATAATTTGATTTGATGTCATTAATGATAATATATGATAAATAATTTAATGATATATATAATAATACTAATATTTAATAATATAATAATAATAATAATAATAATATAATAATAATAATTAATATATAATTAATAAATATAATAAAGATAAAATAATAAAACAATAATATAATAATGATTCTGTTGAAAACAAAACAATGAAACATACCAATGATAAATAATAATAAACAAGATAACAAAAAAATGAACAATAAATATGACAATTAGCAATTCAAGAGCAGTACAAAATACGCACTCTACATCAGCATAGTAAAGTTGTTTTCTGTCTAGTAACATAATATAATATAACATAATAATAACAACATGGAAATCGATAATTATACTATCAACTAACAATGCAGAACATAAAGTGTATACATACATAACATATAAAGCAATGATAAAGTGACGGACGGACGTAAAAATTAAGACAAATAACTATAATAAAAAAAAAAAAATGACGCATTCAATATAGTTACAATCATTCTCCTATCAGCTCAATTAAGTAAAATAATTTACTTCTAGAATAATAATATATATAATCACTATACTTTTTATCTTGCATTATAACAATATCATATCATCATCAATAATCTACATATATGACATATCCGTCACATTCATCAAAAGTCGGTGAATAATTATAGACAATATTTAAAATAACATGTCAAATCTTCTGCACTTCTCTCTCTTCATCTTTCTCTCTCATCTCTCATTCTCATTATTCATCATTCACCCATCTATCTCTCTCTATATTTCTCTCTCTAATCTCTCTCCTCTCTCATCTCCTCTCTATCTCCTCTCTCTCCATCATCTACTCTTCATTCTCTTCTCGTCTCTCTCATTTTCATTCTCTCTCTCTCAATCTCATTCTCTCTCTTCTATCTCTCTCTCTCTATTCTCTCTCTCTCTCTCTCTCTCTCTCTCCTCTCTTCTCTCTCTTCTCCTCTCCTCTCTCATCTCCCTCTCTCTCTTTCCCCTCTCTATCTCTCTCTTCTCCATCTCCTCTCTTCTCCCTTCTCTCTCTATCTCCTTCCCCTCTTTCTTCTCCCTTTCCCCTCCTCTCCCTTTCTCCTCTATCTCCTCCCTCATCATCCTCCCCCTCCCTTCCTCCCTCCCTCCTTACTCCCCTTCCTCCCCGGTCCCTCCCTCCATCCCTCCCTCCCCTTCCTCCTCCC
>NC_051411.1:11254514-11257014 GCF_015228065.2 Penaeus monodon
AGGTTAATATTGCCAAGGGATACGCGACGTGCCTCTTTATTTCATCATCATTATACATCATCATCATTGTTATTATTACCTTTATTATTATTATCATAATAATAATAATAATGATGATGATAATAATAATAATAATAATAATAATAATGATAATAATAATTGTATTATTATTATTATTATTATTATTATTATAATCATTATTATTTTGTACATTTGCTTCAAATAACTTTAGATATAATGATAATAATGATTATACTAATACTATTAATAATGCTATTAATAATGATAATAGTAAAAAAATAATGATAATGATGATAATTATTATCGTTATTATTATCATCATTGTCATTATCATCTGTATTGTTATTATCATTATCATCGTGATTAGTTACTTTTATTTATACCATCATTATTGCAGCATTATCGCATTCATTTTCTTTATTAGCATTTTAATGTTTCTTATCATCATAACTATTCTAATTAGTGTAATAATACCTGCTGCGCATATTTTCCATTCCATTCATCGAGAGAAGTAAAAGAAACGTAAATGGCAAGAAAAATCAATAATTCCATGAATGGCATCGTCATTACCATGCATCTGGTATCAGCTCGCATGTGACGTAGTAAGGATAGAGCTTTGAAGGCGATTACATCATCTGTTTCACAGTGAATAGGACTGGATCCAACGAATAGTAAGTAGTATTAATATAGATTGAGACCAGTATAGTCGCTATACACTAAAATGGACTGAATTGATGCCCAAACCGGTAGGATCGGTGACTTGCATTTTTTTTCTTATTCTCCTACGACACCTAAGTTTCTCTAAATGACAGGCTTTAAGCAAACCGAAAATAAATAATTTGACAGTCGCAGTGAGTAGGATTCGAACCTACGCGGGAAGATCCCATCTGATTTCTAGTCAGACGCCTTAACCACTCGGCCATCACTGCTTCGTAACAAAACTGATGGTAATATTGTAATATTACAATTAAATTATTAATATTATTAGTAGTAGCAATGGTAATAATGGTAATAATTGCAATGATAATATTGATATCAATAATGATAATTATGATCTTAATAATAATAAAAATGTTAATGTAATGATAAAAAATATGATAAAATTAATTATAACAGTATCAATAATATGCTATTAATAATGATAATAATGATGATATTGATTATAATGATAATAAGGATTATGATGATATTAATAATAATATGGTAATAATAGTAACAATAATGTTAATGATAATAACAATAATAATAATAATGGTTATAACAATAATAACAATAACAACAACAATAATAGTAATAATGATAGTAAAAGTAATGATAAGGATAATAATAAACACAACAATAACTGCTAATAATTTATGGAGGGAAGTAGTTGGTTTGATTTGAAAGTTTCTTTCATCCTTTCTTGATGCTGGTAATATTGTTAATGATAACAGCAACAACAACAACAACAATGATGTTAATTTTGATAATAATGATAATATTATAATGATAATCATAATAATAATGATAATAACAATAATGATAATAATAATGAAAATGACGATGATGATGATAATGATAATATCAATAAAAACAATTTGCCATTACACTTTTCTGTTCTTGTTATGTTACATTAGCATTTTTGGGGGGAGTAAAAACACTGGTAGCCTGCATTAAACAGATGCGTTATTGTTAATTCTTAAAGAGTTAAATCAATCATATGAAATAAAGAGTAGGAGAAACATTTCCTTTGTACGTCGAGCCACGCTGCCGCCTTAATTAATGGCGCAATCATACTCGCAGAACACGGACGAGAGGGCAGGGGGCGTAGTGGAAGCTGTTCCGGAAACGAATGGAAACTGGTCCATCTGTTTAATGCGGGCTACCAGTGTTCTTTACTCCCCCAAAAATGCTAATGTAACATAAAAAGAACAAAAAAGTGTAATGGCAAATTGTCTTTATTGATATTATCATTATCATCATCATCGTCATTTTCATTATCATTATCAATATTATCATCAATATTATCAGTATCATTATGATTTTTGTTATTGTTATTATTATTATTATTATCATTATTATTATTATTATTATTATCATTATTATTGTTATCATTATTTTTATGATTATCATTATTATTATTATCATTATTATCAAATTAACATCATTGTTTGTTGTTGTTGCTGTTATCTTTAAACAATATTACCACATCAAGAAAGGATGAAAAAAACTTTAAAACCAACCAACTACTTCCCTCCATACTTTATTTGCAGTTTTTGTTGTGTTTATTATTATCCTTATCATTACTTTTACTATAATTATTACTATTATTGTTGTTGTTATTTTTTATTATTGTTATAAACCATTTTATTATTATTGTTATTATCATTAACATTATTGTTACTATTATTACCATATTATTATTAATATCATCATAACCTTATTATCTTTATAATCAATATCATCATTATTATCTCTTTATTATAGCACTATTATTGAT
>NC_051411.1:11262014-11274514 GCF_015228065.2 Penaeus monodon
TAATAATAATGAAAATAACAATAATGATAATAATAATGACAATAACAATAATGATGATAATAATGATAACTATTATTATTATCGTCATAATGATAATGACAATAATGATAATAATAATAATAATAATAATAATGATAATAGTAATAATAATAATAATGAAATAATAATAATAATAACAATAACAAAAATCATAATGATACTGATAATATTGATGATAATATTGATAATGATAATGAAAATGACGATGATGATGATAATGATAATATCAATAAAGACAATTTGCCATTACACTTTTCTGTTTTTGTTATGTTACATTAGCTTTTTTTGGGGGAGTAAAGAACACTGGTACCCTGCATTAAACAGATGCGTTATTGTTAATTCTTAAAGAGTTAAATCAATCATATGAAATAAAGAGTAGGAGAAACATTCCTTTGTCCGTCGAGCACGCTGCCGCCTTAATTAATGGCGCAATCATACTAGCAGAGCACGGCGAGAGGGCAGGGGCTAGTCGAAGCTGTGTCGGGAAGATGGCATGCGCTCACTTTGTAACTTCTGTGCTGTCTTCGCGGGCGGACGGAAATACGATGCGAGTGCGGGCGCGTGCGCACTGTGCCATGTGGTAAGAAAAAAAACCGCGCAGTTCGCGTTCCCTTGGCAATATTAAGCTTAGTGCGCGGTAGTAAGCTGGGACTGGCATGCACATATATACTATTTTTATTACTATTAGTATTTTACGATGCTCATTTATTGACTGATTACTACTTATTATTACTATTACTATGTATTAGTATTATTACCTACTACTTGAATATTATTATCATCATTGTTATATATTGATTACTATTATCATTATCATTATCATCATCATTATCACATTCATCATCATCATCATCATTCATTAATCTCATACATAATCATTATTCGTCGCGTATCCCTTGGCTTAATATTAAGCTTACTTAATATTGTCCAAGGGATACCGACTGTGCCTCTTATTTCATCATCATTAACATATCATCATCATTTTATATCACTTTATCATTATATCATAATAATAATAATGAATAATATATAATAATAATAATTAATGATAATACTAGTTAATAATAATAATAATGATAATAGCATAATAGACTGAGATGATCTATATTAATAATCATATAATAATACATATATGTATTTCAGAAATCATATTGATACTGATAATATTGAGATAATATTGATAATGATAATGAAAATGACGATGAATGATGATAATGATAATCAATAAAAACAATTTGCCATACAACTTTTCGATTCTTTTATGATTACATAGCATTTTATTAGCGGGAGATAAAGAACACTGTAGCCTGCATAAACAGATGCGTTATTGTTAATTTAAGAGTAAATCAATCATATGAAATAAAGAGTAGGAAATATTTCCATTTGTCCGTCGAGCCACTTGCTGTCTGTGCTTAAATTAATTGGCGCAATCAACTCGCAGAGCAGGGGAGCGGCAGTGAAGTGCGTATGGAAGCTTAATTCCAAGAGAAACGAATGGAAAACTGCGTCCACCTTTGCTTCAAACTTTCTGTATGCTGCTCCTATCGCATGAGCGAACGCGAAATCAACTGTAATTGAAACATTTCCTTCGTGCGTGAGGCGCTGACATAGTAAAAAAAAAACAAAAAAAAAAAAAAAAAAATGGTCATTGCACTAGAGAACTCGCACTGCTTTGGGATCGGGTGAGAGGGTGAGGTTTGAGCTCTTCGGCTGTTTGTCGGTGTTCACTGGACGCCTGTCGTACGTGGCGAGGCGGCCTGAACGTGCATGCGTGTAAGACGTTCGCTATCCTTGGCAATATTAAGCTTAGTTGGCTATCACTGGGACTGCATGCACATATTATATATATATTATTACTATATATTATTACTATTATATTATTAATTATATTATTATATATTATTATTAATATATATTTATTATATATATATTATTATATATATATATATATGATATATATTATTATATACACATTTGTATTATTATTATTACTTTGTTATTATTATTATTATAAATCATGTATCATACAATCATCATCATATCTTAATATCATCATCATGAATCATAAATCATCATTCGCGTTATCCTTGGCTTAATATTAAGCTTAATATTGCCACAGTACGCGACGTGCCTTTTATTTCAACACATAATCTCACATTCATAACTTGTTTTATTCCCTTTATTATTATTTATAATATAATAATAATGATGATGATAATAATAATAATAATAAAGATATAATAATAATAATGTTTAATATAACATAATGATAATAATGCATACCGATTTATATCATAATCGATAATGCAGATAAGTCAATAATCTTAACTGTACTTATTAATTATATCGATATCTTTGTACATTTGCTTAATATACTTTAGATATACATATTAATATTATTATACTAATATTATTAATAATGTATTATAATGATAATAGTAAAATAATAATGATAATGTATAATTTATATATATTTATTATTATCATCATTTCATTATCATCATCTATATTTATATCATTATCATACGTATTACTGTTACTTTAAATTTATCATCATTATATACAGCATATCGTATATATTTTATTTATTATGCATATATATAATGATTTATTATCATATAAATATTTCTAATTAGTGTAATAATATCTGAGCATATTTTCATTTCATTCATCGAGATAGAAGTAAAGAAAGATAATGCAAGAATAAATCAATAATTGCATTAATTGCATACGTCATAACCATGATCTGGTATCAGCTCGCATTGTGACGTAGTAAGATGACTTTGAAGCGTTACATATCTGTTTACAGTGTATAGGATGGATCAACGATTCTATAGTTATGTTTAATATAATTGAAGCAGTAATACGTCGCATCTATACACTAAAAAGTAGGCTGAATGATGCCCAAACCGGTAGGATCGGTGGTACTTGCATTTTTTCTATCTCTACGACACTAAGTTTCTCTAAATGACAGGCTTTAAGAAACCGAATATAATTTGACAGTCGAGTGAGTAGGATTCGAACCTACGCGGGAAGATCCCATCTGATTTCTAGTCAGTACGCCTTAACCACTCGGCCATCACTGCTTCTAAATAATGATGTAATATTGTAATATTACAATTAAATATTAATATTATTAGTAGAGCAATGGTAATAATGGTAATAATTGCAATGATAATTTGATATCAATAATGATAATTATGATCTTAATAATATAAAAATGTTAATGTAATGGTAAAAATTATGATAAATTAATATAACAGTATCAATAATATGCTATTAATAATATATAATAATGTGATATTGATTATAATGATAATAAGGATTATGATGATATAATAATAATATAAGTAATAATAGTAACAATAATGTTTAATGATAATAACAATAATAATATAATGGTATTAACAATAATAACAATAACAACAACAATAATAGTAATAATGATAGTAAAGTAATGATAAGGATAATAATAAACACAACAATAATGTAATAATTTATGGAGGGAAATAGTTGGTTTGATTTGAAAGTTTCTTTCATCCTTTCTGATCTGTAATATTTTAATGAAAACAGCAACATCAACAAAACAATGATTTTAATTTTGTAATAATTATATGATAAGTAACATAATAAAATGATAATAATATAATAATAATAATGATAATAATAATAATAATAATAATAATAAATAATAACAAAAATCATGATATACTGATAATATTGATAATATAAATGATAATGAAAATGACGATGAATGATGATAATGATAAATCAATAAAAACAATTTGCATTAACTTTTCTGTTCTTGTTATTGTTACATTAGCATTTTTGGGGGAGTAAAGAACACTGGTAGCCTGCATTAAACAGATGCGTTATTGTTAATTCTTAAAGAGTTAAATCAATCATATGAAATAAAGAGTAGGAGAAACATTTCCTTTGTCCGTCGAGCCACGCTGCCGCCTTAATTAATGGCGCAATCATACTCGCAGAGCACGGGCGAGAGGGCAGGGGGCGTAGTGGAAGCTGTTCCGGAAACGAATGGAAACTGCGTCCACCTTTGCTTAAACTTCTTGTATGCATGTCCTATCGCACTGACCGGAACGGAAATAAACTGTAAGAGAAACGTTTCATTCTGCGTAGAGCCGCGCTGACATCGTAAAAAAAAAAAAAAAAAAAAAAAAAAAAAAAAAAAAAAAAAAAAACCGGCGCAGTTGCACTTGAGAGAACTCGCAGCTGGCTTCTGGTCCGCAGGAGTGAGAGGGCGTGGAGGCTGAGCTCGTTCGGCTTCGCTTCCGTCGGTGTTTCGCTGGGCTGCCCTCGTCGGACGTGGCGGAGGCGGGCGCTGCAACCGTGCCATGCGTGGTAGAGGCACGTCGCGTATCCCTTGGCAATATTAAGCTTAGTGTGGCGTATCACTGGGACTGGCATGCACATATTATTACTATTATTATTATTACTATTATTATTATTACTATTACTATTATTATTACTATTACTATTATTATTATTATTATCATCATTGTTATTATTATTATTATTATTATTATTATTATTATTATTACTATTATTATTATCATTATCATCATCATCATCATAATCATCATCGTCGCGTATCCCTTGGCTTAATATTAAGCTTAATATTGCCAAGGGATACGCGACGTGCCTCTTTATTTCATCATCATTATACATCATCATCATCATTGTTATTATCACCTTTATTATTATTATCATAATAATAATAATAATGATGATGATGATAATAATAATAATAATAATTATTATTATTATTATAATCATTATTATTTTGTACATTTGCTTCAAATAACTTTAGATATAATGATAATAATGATTATACTAATACTATTAATAATGCTATTAATAATGATAATAGTAAAAAAATAATGATAATGATAATTATTATCATTATTATTATCATCATTGTCATTATCATCTGTATTGTTATTATCATTATCATCGTGATTACTGTTACTTTTATTTATACCATCATTATTGCAGCATTATCGTATTCATTTTCTTTATTAGCATTTTAATGTTTCTTATCATCATAACTATTCTAATTAGTGTAATAATACCTGCTGCGCATATTTTCCATTCCATTCATCGAGAGAAGTAAAAGAAACGTAAATGGCAAGAAAAATCAATAATTCCATGAATGGCATCATCATTACCATGCATCTGGTATCAGCTCATGTGACGTAGTAAGGATAGAGCTTTGAAGGCGATTACATCATCTGTTTCACAGTGAATAGGACTGGATCCAACGAATAGTAAGTAGTATTAATATAGATTGAGACCAGTATAGTCGCTATACACTAAAGTGGACTGAATTGATGCCCAAACCGGTAGGATCGGTGACTTGCATTTTTTTTCTTATTCTCCTACGACACCTAAGTTTCTCTAAATGACAGGCTTTAAGCAAACCGAAAATAAATAATTTGACAGTCGCAGTGAGTAGGATTCGAACCTACGCGGGAAGATCCCATCTGATTTCTAGTCAGACGCCTTAACCACTCGGCCATCACTGCTTCGTAACAAAACTGATGGTAATATTGTAATATTACAATTAAATTATTAATATTATTAGTAGGAGCAATGGTAATAATGGTAATAATTGCAATGATAATATTGATATCAATAATGATAATTATGATCTTAATAATAATAAAAATGTTAATGTAATGATAAAAAATTATGATAAAATTAATTATAACAGTATCAATAATATTGCTATTAATAATGATAATAATGATGATATTGATTATAATGATAATAAGGATTATGATGATATTAATAATAATATGGTAATAATAGTAACAATAATGTTAATGATAATAACAATAATAATAATAATGGTTATAATAATAACAATAACAACAACAATAATAGTAATAATGATAGTAAAAGTAATGATAAGGATAATAGTAGATGCATAAGGGACAGAACGACTCCACTCACGTACGTATATGAGGATGTAAACAGGAAGTAGGTTAATGAAAACCGGAAACCAAAATCGATTTACGTAACCAATGACCGTAACCGCAAGTGATTAACGTAATCAATGACCGTAACCGGAATCATTAATCATAGTTAATGATGTTTAGCATGCACACCAGACTACCTTATGGTCGTTCATGGTGCATCATAGCAGAAAGTAGGCATAATTAAAGTGATTATCATAATCAATGATCGGAACTGGAAATCATTAACCAACTCTAATGATATTTGTCCCTCCCCTCCTCTCCAATACAGGCGACTGGACAGAACGCCTCACCTTACGCATCACAACAGGTTAATGACCGCGGAAAGTGATTAACGCAATCAATGACCGTAACCAGAATCATTATCAATGACCGTAACCAAAATCATTAGTACACACCTGGAGGACTCCCCTCCCCTTCTCTCTGAAACCATATGCCAGGTACCACAGATGATCCCTCCCCCCACCCTCTTACCCCAACCCCATCACCACCACCCTCTTCCATACCCTCCCACCCCTGCACCGCAATATTCATCATGTTTAAAGTTGTACCTCTATCGATAATTAATCCAGTTACACACACGAGTGATCATCCCTCCTAAGAATGAGGCAATCATAATCCAACCCGATGCCAGGTGTCACAGTTGACCCACCACCACCACCACCCTCTTCCATACCCTCCCACACCCACCCCGCAATATTCATCATGTTTAAACTTGTACCTGGATCGAGAATTGACCCTGTTACAGACGAATGATCATCCCTCCTAATTAATCATAATCCATAAATGTCCCTCTAATGATGTCTAATACACACACCTAAAGGGTTCCTCTCACCCTCCCCTCCTCCTCTCCAAACCAACCCTCCTTCCCTTCCTACCGCCCCTGCCCCACATTCCTCCATACCCAAAGCAATAATAGTAAGAAAAAGAAGCAAACAAACAAATCACAAGTCCTACTTAAGGAGATAATACAGCCCTGCACTGAAGTGCGAGTGATCACCCCTCCTAATGAATGATGCAATCATAATCCAACCCAATACCAGGTGTCACTGATGTGTAGTGAACACGCCTTTCGTTGGCCCCACGTGACCTCTCTCTGCCCAGGTCATCCCCCACAGGACTTCGGACACGGATACGCACGGCTTTGGACATCACAATGACTTCCGACTTCGTCAGTTCGGACGACGTCTCCGAACCGCTGCAGTAGCGGTCCCGTCACTAACCGCTTGTTACGTGGCGGCATAGGCTCACAAACGGCCTATGTTCCCGCCGCCAGGTCACGGAGGTTACACCAGAGAGCCGGCCAGGGCGGTGGAGAGACGCTACCTTAACGCTGCAGAGACGCTACCCTGACGCTGCAGAGACGCTACCTTGACGTTGCAGAGACGCTACCTTGTCGCTGCAGAGACGTAACCTTGACGCTGCAGGAGACGTGTTTGGTCGATGGGGACTTTCATATCACCAGAAATCAGGTCATGTATTCCCGTGCGATACCGAACTCCGTGTGCCCTGATTATAAGCGAGTGCTAGCCGATAGTGCAGAAACTTCCACTTAGTTGAATACATAACGAACATTCAGTGTCGTGTTCATTCACAAACATTAGTGTTACTTTCCGTTGATGTGCGTATATATATGTGTTCGTCCGTATATTTATTACTACATTGTCTGTATTTGTTTATATATGTTTGTGCATGTGTCCGTAATTCGTCTGTTGTGCATGTGTGTCCGTAAATTCGTTTGTGTAATTTAGTTTTGTAATGTCTTTGAGCACGAATAATACACTTAAATCCTTTTCAACAATGAGTCTGGTTTTTCACCTTTAAATCTAAAATGATAATTAAAATATCACTGAAAAGATTGAACCTGAAAAAAATGAACAATAAATAAACAAACGATCTATTGCTATAAATACTGAACCAAGCCTCCAAGATCGGTCAGAATCACCATAAGAAATTGTAAAGAAAATCTAAGGGTCAGAACCCCTAGTCCCGTGGTGGCGGCTACCAAATTTTTTTTTTTTTTTTGCTTGCATAAATGTAACGTCAGAATTGCTACAGATGACCCACCTCCCTCATCACCCCTCCCCCCCTCCCCCCCACACCGCCACCGCAATATTCATCGTGTTTGAACTTGTACCTGGATCGAGAATTGACCCTGTTACAGACGGGTGACCACCCCTCCTAATGAATGAAACTGTCATAATCAATAACCCTAACGTCCTCCCCCCGTCCCCCCACCCCCATCAGGTCGGTCACACAACAGGTCTGCTAATGACCAATAATTACCGTTCCGTGACAGGGATAAGAATACAATTAACTGAAAAGGATTATAAAACGCATTGTACAATATATACTTTTATTTTTCTATTTCCATCACACATATTTTGCGTCAATCCCGTATATGGTGTAAGCGATGTGGAAGGAGAAGAACTCGTGCTTGCACAATTGTCTCTAATGTCACCACCACCTCTCCTCTCCTCTCCAAAGCATATTCTGTTTTTGCTAAGAGAATATATCACTGGTTCTATTCTGTGTTTGCTAACGATTTCTAACTATTGGTGAATGATGAGAATATATTGGATAGATCATCTTCACCGGTGGCAGCTCTTGGATGTTTGATAGGGCATGTGTCAGGACCATCTATGTAGCGATAAGTTAGAGCTGTCTGGAAGATAATTCTTTTGTCTCGATCGTATCCTCCTCTTAAATGACAGTCTGCCACCAGTGGATTACGGAACTTAACCCGTTTCTTCATTGCGGTGATATCTCCAGGTGGCGATGATTTATTATTTGTAGTGTAGGTGGGTTTCTCCATTGAATATGTTCTTCTCTTCCTGGCGTATTGTCACTCACAGTTCACTCACCAAACGACTAAACAGGGCTTTAAATACCATTGGCGGCAATATTTCCATGCTGGCAACTACTGATATTGTTGGGCGGGCGGGAGGTAGGCGGGTGGGAGCGGTAGGGGCCTCATCTTTTAACATGTTATACTAGCCGTTCTTACATCCCAAAGACATCTTCATAATAAAAATATAGTTTATTGAAAAGGATCATGAAATTCTTGTACTTTATTATGACTCTCAAGCTTACACAAACATACGTCCTAAGAGGCGATAACACAAATAACAGGCTTAAATTTTCTGTGTAAATGTAAATGCGATAACCAATATTTCATCCCTTTGCACGTTTCATACTTATAAAACTAACAGGTTAATTATCTAATAGATTGAAAAGACGCTGGTTTTATTCTATTTAGAGAGCATTAATAGGGTTTTTAAGGTATCTACACCAGTTCAAAGACGGGTTTCCCCCTCGTATTTACGCCTGAACACCTGATTATCTACCAACTAGCGTCACCACCTGTCCCACGTGTTGACTCAGCTATGTTTTGCTAATTAACCTCAAGGGACAATGCAGTGTTTTTCCTAAAATGTTCCTGCCTCATTTCTCGATTTTTTACAATCTACAATGCAACTTTCCCTTAAGACCCATATGTATAACTATTGTTTGACCTTGTAACTGACTCGACAAATGACCGTGTTACAGGCGAGTGATCACCCCTCATAACCAATAACAAATAACCGCGCAAGGGAAAGAACCCAACCGCAGGACGGATAGAAGTCAGTCCAGGTAATGACCAAATTCAAGGTGTTGACCCGAGAACAGGTGACCCTTCCTTCCCTTCCTACCGCCCCTGCCCCACATTCCTCCATACCTCATTACAAAGTAATAACAGTAAGAAAAAGAAGAAGCAAACAAACAGTCACAAGTCCTGCTTAAGGAGATAATACAGCCCTTCACTGAAGTGTTACAGGTGAGTGATCACACCTATAGCTAATGAGCGTGACACGATCAATATGATAGCCCGATGCCAGGTGTCACTGATGACCCCACCTCCATCATCACCCCCTCCCCTCCCTCCCACCCCTCCCCCGCAATATTCATCGTGTTTGAACTTGTACCTAGATCGATAATTGACCATGTTACAGACGAGTGACCACCTCTCCTAATGAATGAAACTGTCATAATCAATAACAAATAACCCTCGAAGGGAGAGGACCCTAACGATTGATAAGCTTGCGACCTCTCATCTTTTAAAATGTTATGCTAGTTGTTCTTACATCCCAAAGACATCTTCATAATAAAAATATAGTTGATTGAAAAGGATCATGAAATTCTTGTACCTTATTATGACTCTCAAGCTTATACAAACGTATGTCCTAAGAGACGATAACACAAATGAAAGGCTTAAATTTTCTGTATAAATGTAAATGCGATAACCAATATTTCATGTTTGCACGTTTCATACTTATAAAACTAACAGGTTAATTACCTAATAGATTGAAAAGACGCTGGTTTTATTCCATTTAGAGAGCATTAATAGTGTTTTCAAATGTATCTGCGCCAGAGCAAAGGTGGGTTTCCCCTTCATATTTACGCCTGAACACCTGATTATCTACCAACTAGCGTCACCACCTGTCCCACTGTTGACTCAGTTATGTTTGCTAATTAACCTCAAGGGACAATGCAGTCATTTTCCTAAAATGTTCCTGCCTCATTTCGCGTGGTGACGCTAGTTGGTAGATAATCAGGTGTTCAGGCGTAAATACGAGGGGGAAACCCGTCTTTGAACTGGTGTAGATACCTTAAAAACCCTATTAATGCTCTCTAAATAGAATAAAACCAGCGTCTTTTCAATCTATTAGATAATTAACCTGTTAGTTTTATAAGTATGAAACATGCAAAGGGATGAAATATTGGTTATCGCATTTACATTTACACAGAAAATTTAAGCCTGTTATTTGTGTTATCGCCTCTTAGGACGTATGTTTGTGTAAGCTTGAGAGTCATAATAAAGTACAAGAATTTCATGATCCTTTTCAATAAACTATATTTTTATTATGAAGATGTCTTTGGATGTAAGAACGGCTAGTATAACATGTTAAAAGATGAGGCCCCTACCGCTCCCACCCGCCTAACAATATCAGTAGTTGCCAGCATGGAAATATTGCCGCCAATGGTATTTAAAGCCCTGTTTAGTCGTTTGGTGAGTGAACTGTGAGTGACAATACGCCAGGAAGAGAAGAACATATTCAATGGAGAAACCCACCTACACTACAAATAATAAATCATCGCCACCTGGAGATATCACCGCAATGAAGAAACGGGTTAAGTTCCGTAATCCACTGGTGGCAGACTGTCATTTAAGAGGAGGATACGATCGAGACAAAAGAATTATCTTCCAGACAGCTCTAACTTATCGCTACATAGATGGTCCTGACACATGCCCTATCAAACATCCAAGAGCTGCCACCGGTGAAGATGATCTGTCCAATACATTCTCATCATTCACCAATAGTTAGAAATCGTTAGCAAATACAGAATAGAACCAGTGATATATTCTCTTAGCAAAAACAGAATATGCTTTGGAGAGGAGAGGAGAGGTGGTGGTGACATTAGAGACAATTGTGCAAGCACGAGTTCTTCTCCTTCCACATCGCTTACACCATATACGGGATTGACGCAAAATATGTGTGATGGAAATAGAAAAATAAAAGTATATATTGTACAATGCGTTTTATAATCCTTTTCAGTTAATTGTATTCTTATCCCTGTCACGGAACGGTAATTATTGGTCATTAGCAGACCTGTTGTGTGACCGACCTGATGGGGGTGGGGGGACGGGGGGAGGACGTTAGGGTTATTGATTATGACAGTTTCATTCATTAGGAGGGGTGGTCACCCGTCTGTAACAGGGTCAATTCTCGATCCAGGTACAAGTTCAAACACGATGAATATTGGGGGGCGGGTGTGGAGGGGAGGAGGGGTGATGAGGGAGGTGGGTCATCAGTGACACCTGGCATTGGGTTGGATTATGATTACATCATTCATTAGGAGGGGCGATCACTCGCACTTCAGTGCAGAGCTGTATTATCTCCTTAAGTAGGACTTGTGATTTGTTTGTTTGCTTCTTTTTCTTACTACTATTGCTTTGGGTATGGAGGAATGTGGGGCAGGGGCGGTAGGAAAGGAAGGAGGGTTGGTTTGGAGAGGAGGAGGGGAGGGTGAGAGGAACCCTTTAGGTGTGTGTATTAGACATCATTAGAGGGACATTTATGGATTATGATTAATTAGGAGGGATGATCATTCGTCTGTAACAGGGTCAATTCTCGATCCAGGTACAAGTTTAAACATGATGAATATTGCGGGGTGGGTGAGGAAGGGTATGGAAGAGGGTGGTGGTGGTGGTGGGTCAACTGTGACACCTGGCATCGGGTTGGATTATGATTGCCTCATTCTTAGGAGGGGTGATCACTCGTGTGTGTAACTGGGTTAATTATCGATACAGGTACAAGTTTAAACATGATGAATATTGCGGTGCGGGGGTGGGAGGGTATGGAAGAGGGTGGTGGTGGTGGGGTTGGGGTAAGAGGGTGGGGGGAGGGATCATCTGTGGTA
>NC_051411.1:11292014-11297136 GCF_015228065.2 Penaeus monodon
GAAACTGTGAGTTGCATTAAGCATAACATAACTTATGCAACATTCAATTTGTATGGATACACTCTCATGTTGGCATACGCAAGCGTGACCACGCAGACAAATTGGAGAAGTGAGCCTGCAGCAAAGATACTGTGAACATAGACATTGGGATGTCTCTTGCTAGGGTTGCCCATATATTGAAAAGTTTTCATAGGGAAGAACTTGTAGATCTGACGAACACTCAGTGGGCTGAAAGCAGTACCATAAGGCATTATGATCAGTACAAAGATAGCAAGCCTTCTTATGGGTGGCACCGAAGTCAAACCAGGCAATGTGACGTTATTGCCAGAATACGTTTATGTTACAGAATGTACTGTCAACCACACTGTGCAGGAAGTGCAGATGAATCTAGATGTAGACTGTGTAACGAAGAAATTAAGCGAACGCTTGAGTACTATGTCTCGGAATGTCATGTGAAACAGCCTTTCAGACCACCTATCATGAGGTATAAAGAACTATGTGAATATTTAATTTAATATAATACAATGGAAAATATGCTCGTACTATATCCTAAATTTACCATGTAATAACTACCGTAAACAAATAACAGTGTTATGTAAACACATTGGCAAAAGCATATGAAAGTAATATAATGACGTATGGTTTATATTTCTATTTACCATGTACAATTACAGTAGTCACAGACTACTGTACTATGTCAGATATTTGAAAAAAACTGTAATCATGATTGCCCACGCCTGACAAATAGCTAGGGTGGTAAATAAACTTACTCAACTTACCTTAAGGATGGGCATCTGTTTGAGCACAGACAGCACAAGATGTTTCTTTCCTGCAAAACTTAGCTACGTGGCCGTAACCCTAGCACTTGTAGCGGGCCACAACCTCTGGGCTCCACGGTCGAATGGAGCTCGCCTCTATGTATCTTCCAAAGAATTGGTACTCTTTAGGTGGCGGCTGTTCTCCGCTCCATACAATGATGGTCCTATTTAAGAGCTGCTCATCCTTGTAAATCCTCCGAGCTTTAAAAATACCCGGAAGATGCTGTGCTTCCTCTGCGGTGGCCCTCTTCGGAAACCTGGTAACCAGGTATTCCCCGTTTCTTTCGCTTTAGTCGTCTTTTTTCTGGAGAGAAATCCCCGCGAAAGTGCCATTAACTATCAGGGCCACGTAGTTTTGTTGCTCCCGTCGTACGTAGACGTAGCGAGAGGATGTCCACTTCCCCTGAACCATGTCTCCTTGGAGGGGCGACAGCTGGCTTACCTCCTTCATCCACCTGATTTTATCGACGGTAGACGTGTCCTCCGGAAAGGCCAGTCTTATGGGTTCGCGTTGGTTGGTCTTTTTTCCGGTTGGTTTGTCAAGTCAATTTGCTGGAGTCACGTTATACGGTCTTCATTTTCTTCTTTTTTGTCTGAACGAGTCGGAATCCTTCGTCATCAGCATCGGTGTCGGCAGGAGAATCCTTCATGTTCCTATGCTCAGTGGAATCATTCCTTCCCATCAAGGAAATGGCCGAGGAAATAAGAAGCCTCAGACAAGATCTTGCTGATTTGAAAAAAAAAAGGTTAAGGTGAAGAAAAAGTGATAGTGTAGACAGGGAAAATATACTTCCTAATGGTGTTATTGATGCTGAAAATACGAATGAGGTCTCTGATATTATCCACACTACCCTCGATGAATCATCTGAAAGGGGTGACGACAGTGAAAATAACGCCGACGATGTGCGGGAAACGGAAGAACTGTGGGAAAACACTCAGAAAATTGCGTCAGGTACGGATTATACGCATAATATCAATATGAGGAAGGTGCGCAAATAAACAAGATACAACACAGATATGTAATGCTATAAAAGACATATGCAGATCAAAGGATTTCATCAAACACAGGTTTGACCAATCAGCTAATCATAAGGTGTGATGGGAGACAAGAACACAATTACTTTTCTTTCATGGAATATACGTGGTGTTAACCGTAGAATTAATAACTTGATTTACTATATTCATAATGATGTTGACGTTATCTGTTTCCAAGAGCCCTTGACATCACCCACTAAAATAAAAACCGCCCCTAGAATTAGAGGGTACGATTCTTATACGAACACAGGAATGACGGGATTATTGACTTATGTTAATGACACCATATCGCATAAGCTGGTGCAAAAGTCTGATGATAATAATGTGCAATATCAGCATTCACACAGTCGAACAGCCTCTGTACACGCAAGGTGTAGAAAGTTTCAGACTGATTCACTGCCAGAACTTTCAGAATCACGGCACAATATGCATGGGAGATTTTAATGCTAGGCATTATAAATTTGGAGATAGCCAATGGAATGAAAATGGCGAAGAATTTCGACATTTTGTGAACAATATATCTATGACCATATATGATACAGACAGGCAAATTCAGTGGTGGGAGGCAGGCTAGATTACGTAACAAGAGGGGATCCTGTGCATGTAAACGTCAGAAGCATGCTTGCAATAGAGCTAATCAGTAACCACTTTGCAACAGTAACGAGATACGCTGTTGATAATAGTCAATCTGCAAAAACAAAAAGACTTAAAATTTCTATTCCTCCTTACATTGAGCACCACTTTAAATCACGCATTTATGACTGGTATAACGATTATAATAACGAGTGTTGATAAATTCTCCATGGACATGATAAAAGTGGTTACTGATTACTACAACACCTAGGTCTATCCAAAGAAAACCCAAAAGAGAAACAACTCACAACGCTCTAACAACCTAAGTAGGTCGGTGACCCTACACTATTAAGGGAACAAAAGCGAATCTACAGGAAGAAAAGAAGAATCTACAGGAATTAAAAACTCATATCAGAAATGAACACTTTGAACAGCTCCTACAAAGCATTAACAATAACATCTCAATGTCTGAGGTCTGGAAAAAAAAAATCGACTCTCAGACAAACCAAATAACACCCTCTTGCACAAGCAGATATGCTCTTTAGTCAATGAGCTGGAGCGTCCAAAGTGAGCTTACTTCTCACAAATATTCAGAATCACCTTAGTCAATCTAAAATTGCACGTAAATTTGCTATTGAGATTGGATGTTCCGAGAACGACCCTTCAGACTTTGCTGAGTTTACTGAGTGGGAACTGAACAATGCACTAATCAAAGGAAAAGCGTCCGCCCCAGGTGAGGATGGAATTACCTATAGTATCCTCCACCTTATAGCTCAGGTACGTGGTAATCCCCTTTTGCACCTGTATAAGTTAAGTTTGTCATAAGGTATTCTGCCTGGCCCCTGGACGCGCAGTCTAATCATCCCTATACCGAAAACAAACACTGATAAATACCGGATAATATTGAACAGACCCAGGTACAGGTTACAAGGTAAGACGTAACACACACCATTGCTTAGCAGAGTTTTTTTTTTTCTTCTTTTTTTTCTTTCTTTCTTTCTTTCTTTTTACCTTAGGTTAACTTTTGACATTGCAAACAGAAAAATCATCCTAGAACAATTAGTAAGCGTTGACATCCGGAGTAAATTATTGAGCTGGATTAGAAAACTGGTTCACAAAACCGTTATTGTATGAGCCTTCTTTGGCTGAAGCATATGGTTATTTCACACCTGGTTGATAGAAATGTGAGTACCTTCCTCCTTACCCTTAGTTATTGAATATTACGCTGGTTCTTTGTATAAGCAGTGATGGCCGAGTGGTTAAGGCGTCTGACTAGAAATCAGATGGGATCTTCCCGCGTAGGTTCGAATCCTACTCACTGCGAGTGGTGCTTTTTTTGAAGCATAAGCCAAATCATTATCCAACGACAGTTCTTTGTAAAATCAGCAAATCGGAATTACATTTCTTATCTTTTTTTTTGCTCACTTGACATTAGATAAAAGTCAGTTACTACTATGCATGTATACGGTACAGTAATTCAGAAAAGAGAAGCAATAGAGTGCTAAAGCAAAATTAGAAATGAGAGATATATCAGCGGAGTTTTTCACGAAGTTGTTCAACGGAATGCTCAAAAGGGAGAGGACGTTTGGGGAACGGAGAAGTGTACTGGCACTGACTTTTAAAACGTTTAAGAGCCTGAGCATGACATGGGACAGAGTGGTGTAAGCTAGGCTGAGAGGAGGTGATTGTTGAGTAACGATATGGTTTTCATGCCAAGAAAAGGCACTACGGATGCGATGTTTCCGATGAGTATTGATGAAGACCAGGAGGTCCACCTTGTTTGTGGACTTAAAGAAAACTCGGGACAGGATCCCAATAGTGGAGTTCTGATATTGTTTGGAGAAGTTAGGAATAGCAGAGAAGGAGGAGTGTTGTAAGTAATGTATAAGGATTGTGACAGCAGTAAGGTGTGTGGCAGGTGAAGTGAAGAAGGATGTGCAAGCAAGGTGGAGTATGTAAAAAAAAAAAAAAAAAAAGTAACACGAGTGAATGTTGACAGAGGGTTTTTTTGCAAGATTGAAAAAGAAAGCTTATTTGGGTTGAAGATGCCTAGATTTTTCATTAAGATTAAGAGGGATTGGCAGCTTCACGAATAATCACGTTAAGGGACAGAATAACTTCTATATGACAGGGAAACCGCAGGCTGGATGGACTGAGGACAAGGTGGATTTGGGCACGTGCAGAGGAGTGAAGCCGGGTGTACTAGGAGATGGATACCTAGGGTAAAGACGCCAGGTAGTGAGGGAAGTGGACGGCCAAGGAGGTTTATGGATGTATGACGTGAAGGACAAGCAGATGAAGGCGCCAAACAGGAAGACAAGAGGAAGGCTCGAGATGAGGCATATGGGTGCATGAAGTCAGGACTCACAGATGAAGAAAATTGCTTTTGGATTGTTAGACTGTTATGTGGATGGGTGTGTGCATATATGTATGTTAGCATATGAGCAGAGATAAATTTAAAGTTTGGATTTTCTAAGACATCTAATTATTCTTATAGAAGACGAGATCATGTGATACTATAATTAATTCCAGGTTCAAGGTCTGCTAAATCTTTCTTTTTATTTAGTTTTATTTTTCTTCAATTTTCTGTGATATTCATTTACTGCATCACAAATTAGATTGCAAACCACTGATAGATTCGTGTTTACAATAACGGTCCATTATAAAAAAAAATCAAGCTTTTTGTATACTGGTAT
>NC_051411.1:11299736-11304108 GCF_015228065.2 Penaeus monodon
TGGTCTTCATCAATACTCATCGGAAACATCGCATCGTAGTGCCTTTTCTTGGCATGAAAACCATATCGTTACTCAAAAATCACCTCCTCTCAGCCTAGCTTACACCACTCTGTCCCATGTCATGCTCAGGCTCTTAAACGTTTTAAAAGTCAGTGCCAGTACACTTCTCCGTTCCCCAAACATCCTCTCCCTTTTTTAGCATTCCGTTGAACAACTTCGTGAAAAACTCTGCTGATATATCTCTCATTTCTAATTTTGCTTTAGCACTCTATTGCTCTCTTTTCTGAATTACTGTACCGTATACATGCATAGTAGTAACTGACTTTTATCTAATGTCAAGTGAGCAAAAAAAAGATAAGAAATGTAATTCGATTTGCTGATTTTTACAAAGAACTGTCGTTGGATAATGATTTGGCTTATGCTTCAAAAAAAAGCACCACTCGCAGTGAGTAGGATTCGAACCTACGCGGGAAGATCCCATCTGATTTCTAGTCAGACGCCTTAACCACTCGGCCATCACTGCTTATACAAAGAACCAGCGTAATATTCATAACTAAGGGTAAGGAGGAAGGTACTCACATTTCTATCAACCAGGTGTGAAATAACCATATGCTTCAGCCAAAGAAGGCTCATACAATAACGGTTTTGTGAACCAGTTTTCTAATCCAGCTCAATAATTTACTCCGGATGTCAACGCTTACTAATTGTTCTAGGATGATTTTTCTGTTTGCAATGTCAAAAGTTAACCTAGGTAAAAGAAAGAAGAGAAGAAAGAAAAAAAAAAAAAAAAAAAAAACTCTGCTAAGCAATGGTGTGTGTTACGTCTTACCTTGTAACCTGTACCTGGGTCTGTTCAATATTATCCGGTATTTATCAGTGTTTGTTTTCGGTATAGGGATGATTAGACTGCGCGTCCAGGGGCCAGGCAGAATACCTTATGACAAACTTAACTTATACAGGTGCAAAAGGGGATTACCACGTACCTGAGCTATAATGTGGAGGACACTATAGGTAATTCCATCCTCACCTGGGGCGGACGCCTTTTCCTTTGATTAGTGCATTGTTCAGTTCCCACTCAGTAAACTCAGCAAGTCTGAAGGGTCGTTCTCGGAACATCCAATCTCAATAGCAAATTTACGTGCAATTTTAGATTGACTAAGGTGATTCTGAATATTTGTGAGAAGTAAGCTCACTTTGGACGCTCCAGCTCATTGACTAAAGAGCATATCTGCTTGTGCAAGAGGGTGTTATTTGGTTTGTCTGAGAGTCGATTTTTTTTTTCCAGACCTCAGACATTGAGATGTTATTGTTAATGCTTTGTAGGAGCTGTTCAAAGTGTTCATTTCTGATATGAGTTTTTTAATTTCCTGTAGATTCTTCTTTTCTTCCTGTAGATTCGCTTTTGTTCCCTTAATAGTGTAGGGTCACCGACCTACTTAGGTTGTTAGAGCGTTGTGAGTTGTTTCTCTTTTGGGTTTTCTTTGGATAGACCTAGGTGTTGTAGTAATCAGTAACCACTTTTATCATGTCCATGGAGAATTTATCAACATCATCGTTATTATAATCGTTATACCAGTCATAAATGCGTGATTTAAAGTGGTGCTCAATGTAAGGAGGAATAGAAATTTTAAGTCTTTTGTTTTGGCAGATTGACTATTATCAACAGCGTATCTCGTTACTGTTGCAAAGTGGTTACTGATTAGCTCTATTGCAAGCATGCTTCTGACGTTTACATGCACAGGATCCCCTCTTGTTACGTAATCTAGCCTGCCTCCCGCCACTGAATTTGCCTGTCTGTATCATATATGGTCATAGATATATTGTTCACAAAATGTCGAAATTCTTCGCCATTTTCATTCCATTGGCTATCTCCAAATTTATAATGCCTAGCATTAAAATCTCCCATGCATATTGTGCCGTGATTCTGAAAGTTCTGGCAGTGAATCAGTCTGAAACTTTCTACACCTTGCGTGTACAGAGGCTGTTCGAATGTGTGAATGCTGATATTGCACATTATTGTCATCAGACTTTTGCACCAGCTTATGCGATATGGTGTCATTACATAAGTCAATAATCCCGTCATTCCTGTGTTCGTATAAGAATCGTACCCTCTAATTCTAGGGGCGGTTTTTATTTTAGTGGGGATGTCAAGGGCTCTTGGAAACAGATAACGTCCAACATCATTATGAATATAGTAAATCAAGTTATTAATTCTTACGGTTAACACCACGTATATTCCATGAAAGAAAAGTAATTGTGTTCTTGTCTCCCATCACACCTTATGATTAGCTGATCGGTCAAACCTGTGTTTGATGAAATCCTTTAATCTGCGTATGTCTTTTATAGCATTACGTATCTGTGTTGTATCTTGTTTATTTGCGCACCTTCCTCATATTGATATTATGCGTATAATCCGTACCTGACGCAATTTTCTGAGTGTTTTCCCACAGTTCTTCCGTTTCCCGCACATCGTCGGCGTTATTTTCACTGTCGTCACCCCTTTCAGATGATTCATCGAGGGTAGTGTGGATAATATCAGAGACCTCATTCGTATTTTCAGCATCAATAACACCATTAGGAAGTATATTTTCCCTGTCTACACTATCACTTTTTCTTCCCCTTAACCTTTTTTTTTTTCAAATCAGCAAGATCTTGTCTGAGGCTTCTTATTTCCTCGGCCATTTCCTTGATGGGAAGGAATGATTCCACTGAGCATAGGAACATGAAGGATTCTCCTGCCGACACCGATGCTGATGACGAAGGATTCCGACTCGTTCAGACAAAAAAGAAGAAAATGAAGACCGTATAACGTGACTCCAGCAAATTGACTTGACAAACCAACCGGAAAAAAAGACCAACCAACGCGAACCCAGGTACATAAGACTGGCCTTTCCGGAGGACACGTCTACCGTCGATAAAATCAGGTGGATGAAGGAAGTCAGCCAGCTGTCGCCCCTCCAAGGAGACATGGTTCAGGGGAAGTGGGCATCCTCTCGCCACGTCTACGTACGACGGGAGCAACAAAACTACGTGGCCCTGATAGTTAATGGCACTTACGCGGGGATTTCTCTCCAGAAAAAAAGACGACTAAAGCGAAAGAAACGGGGAATACCTGTTACCAGGTTTCCGAAGAGGGCCACCGCAGAGGAAGCACAGCATCTTCCGGGTATTTTTAAAGCTCGGAGGATTTACAAGGATGGGCAGCTCTTAAATAGGACCATCACTGTATGGAGCGGAGAACAGCCGCCACCTAAAGAGTACCAATTCTTTGGAAGATACATAGAGGCGAGCTCCATTCGACCGTGGAGCCCAGAGGTTGTGGCCCGCTACAAGTGCCAGGGTTACGGCCACGTAGCTAAGTATTGCAGGAAAGAAACAGCTTGTGCTGTCTGTGCTGAAACAGATGCCCATCCTTAAGGTAAGTTGAGTAAGTTTATTTACCACCCTAGCTATTTGTCAGCGTGGGCAATCATGATTACAGTTTTTTTCAAATATCTGACATAGTACAGTAGTCTGTGACTACTGTAATTGTACATGTAAATAGAAATATAAACCATACGTCATTATATTACTTTCATATGCTTTGGCCAATGTGTTTACATAACACTGTTATTTGTTTACGGTAGTTATTACATAGTAAATTTAGAATATAGTACGAGCATATTTTCCATTGTATTATATTAAATTAAATATTCACATAGTTCTTTATACCTCATGATAGGTGGTCTGAAAGGCTGTTTCACATGACATTCCGAGACATAGTACTCAAGCGTTCGCTTAATTTCTTCGTTACACAGTCTACATCTAGATTCATCTGCACTTCTTGCACAGTGTGGTTGACAGTACATTCTGTAACATAAAATGTATTCTGGCAATAACGTCACATTGCCTGGTTTGACTTCGTGCCACCCATAAGAAGACTTGCTATCTTTGTACTGATCATAATGCCTTATGGTACTGCTTTCAGCCCACTGAGTGTTCGTCAGATCTACAAGTTCTTCCCTATGAAAACTTTTCAATATATGGCAACCCTAGCAAGAGACATCCCAATGTCTATGTTCACAGTATCTTTGCTGCAGGCTCACTTCTCCAATTTGTCTGCGTGGTCACGCTTGCGTATGCCAACATGAGAGTGTATCCATACAAATTGAATGTTGCATAAGTTTATGTTATGCTTAATGCAACTCACAGTTTCCTCATCACCACCTGCTTTGAAAGAATTTAGTGTCCGAAGAGCACTCTGAGAGTCACAGAAAACTACTCGGGCACTGAGACATAAGAATTCCGTTGCAAGGGGTATACCTGCAACTCTGTTTGTGTAGTGCTGGCTCAATTTTGCACTCTCATATTAACTTGATGTTTTAGTAACCCT
>NC_051411.1:11304208-11306708 GCF_015228065.2 Penaeus monodon
ATTTAAAATGTCATATGACCATAAATAATTATATATTTAATTTAATAAAAATTTAAACCCAAAATTTTAAAACTATCATCAAAAAAAATATTATTTCATAATAATACCACTAACATAAAGTAAACAAAACACACTCCACATAACAGTAATGTTATTTGTTTATAAAATTAATAGGTGATACCCCCCCCCCCCCCCCCCCCCCCCCCCCCCCCCCCCCCCCCCCCCCCCCCCCCCCCCCCCCCCCCCCCCCCCCCCCCCCCCCCCCCCCCCCCCCCCCCCCCCCCCCCCCCCCCCTTTTTTTTTTTTTTTTTTTTTTTTTTTTTTTTTTTTTTTTTTTTTTTTTTTTTTTTTTTTTTTTTTTTTTTTTTTTTTTTTTTTTTTTTTTTTTTTTTTTTTTTTTTTTTTTTTTTTTTTTTTTTTTTTTTTTTTTTTTTTTTTTTTTTTTTTTTTTTTTTTTTTTTTTTTTTATTATATATATATATTTTATAAAATATATAATATATTTACCTACATATATGTATGTATGTTATATATTGTGATATATAATATTTTATATATAGTATATTTTATATATATTATTATATAGATTAATATAATTGTGTGTGGGGTGTGTGTGTGTAGGGTATTACATATATGTGTATATATACATATATGTGTATGTATACACACACCCCAACACACACACACACAATATATATAAAATTTATATATATTATATATATATATTATATAATATATGTGTGTGTGTGTGTGTGGTGTGTGTGTGCGTGGGGTGTGGCACGGTTTCGCTTCCTTTTTAGATGTCGCTAGATATACTGTGCTTTAAGGGGTTCTTTTCAAATGCTGAAGTAACTTGTAGTCACTCGTCATTGCTTAGATGGGACGGGAGGGTGCAGTCGTATGGGGGTTATTGTTTATTGTTGCTCAGAAATTGGTAATTGTTAAGACCGCTCAGCTTAAGGAAGACGGGACTCTAATACTTCGTTTGGAGGAAGAAGAGGCTTTGATGTGTATTCTCTCATACGGAAATACACCCAGGACCTGATTTCACGAGGCAGCCAACCAGGGAGAGCTGAGAGCCATAATGTTTAAAGGGCCCGTCACTAAGTAGAATGATCCATTTTATGGCGTTGCATGACATTTTGTGTTTTATACGAGACGCTATCATGTTCTCTTTGCTTTTTTCCATTGCCTTTTGTATGGTTTGGTTTATTGTGTAATCTCGAGGTTCAATTTTTTTAGAACTATTTTTCTGTAGATACTATAAGTGCGTAGTACTGTGTTTGAATATGAGCAAAGTCCCCCCTGTTGTACTCCAAGACACCAAAACTTGCAACAACAAATACTAGGAAGTGTCCTGCTCTGTCGTACCGTTTGGGGGGTCTTTTTTTCGACATCCTGCTCATCAGACCGTGAGGCTTTGTCTTTGCTGTCGTTAAAGAAAAAAAGCTTCACCGGGTTTAGAAATGTTTCTGCTTTCAGAATCTCGTCGGTTTGAACCCAAACTGTCTTTTTAGCCCGATGGTGAAACTGGATGATATAAATGTTTCTTTTAGGTAATGAATGCGTTGATTGCGTCCGCCTCAGAGACCGGCCGCGAATCGATTACCAGCAATGCCCTGGTTTCTTTTGTGTCTGCGTGACAACGTAAAAGCGTAAAACCCTGTATTCGGGCCGTCCTTCCTAGGGATTTGATTCTCTATCTTTTTCTCCTTCGCCCCCTCCCCCCTTTTTGGAGACGGGGTGGGGGGGGGTATTCAGATGTAAATTGCCTTATTTTTTACATTTTTAGGTACCTGTGGGTTTCAGATGTTTCTGCCTCTTTTATCCCATCGGCTCGGTTGTTCATCACGACCAAAGCCGAAGACTTTGTAGAATATTTTGCAACGTTTAAAGGGGGGTTTTTTGTGAGCAGGAAGCGGAAATGGTTTTTTTTTCCCTTTTTTTTTGCCTTACTTTCTTCTTCTCACTCTTCCTCTTCCTCGCACAACTGCGAAGGGCCGGTGCGTGTGTTTGTTTGTCGTTCTCCTTTTTTTGCTGACGATCTTTTCGAAAACTCTCCTCCCACCTTATTCAAGCTCCCCCCCCCCCCTCTCTCTCCTCTTCTCTCTCTCTCCTCTCTTTTCCCCTCTCTCTCTCTCTCTCTCTCTCTCTCTCTCTCATTCTCTCTCCTCTCTCCCCCTTCTCTCTAATGCCACGATTGGACCTCTCATTTGCATTATAATTTTCAGTACTGTGATGATTTGCTACCATCGTTTGCCTTGTATTAAATTAGTAAATAAAATTTTACATAACCAATGGGACTATTTCTTACAATGAAGTATCCGAAATAATGTTTCGGTGATACATAGTATTGTGTCGGCATTGCTTTATCTATCTGCAAACATCAGATATTCCGTACATCAAAGGCCGATCACTGAATTACCTATCTATTGACCCTATCCAGGTTATTTTCTTATGAATATTATATATATATAAATATTTTATATATATATATTTT
>NC_051411.1:11309208-11311708 GCF_015228065.2 Penaeus monodon
AGATTGACTAAGGTGATTCTGAATATTTGTGAGAAGTAAGCTCACTTTGGACGCTCCAGCTCATTGACTAAAGAGCATATCTGCTTGTGCAAGAGGGTGTTATTTGGTTTGTCTGAGAGTCGATTTTTTTTTTCCAGACCTCAGACATTGAGATGTTATTTTTAATGCTTTTTAGGAGCTGTTCAAAGTGTTCATTTCTGATATGAGTTTTTTAAATTTCCCGTAGATTCCTCTTTTCTTCCTGTAGATTCGCTTTTGTTCCCTTAAAGTGTAGGGTCACCGACCTACTTAGGTTGTTGGAGCGTTGTGAGTTGTTTCTCTTTTGGGTTTTCTTTGGATAGACCTAGGTGTTGTAGTAATCAGTAACCACTTTTACATGTCCATGGAGGAATTATCAACACTCGTTATTATAATCGTTATACCAGTCATAAATGCGTGATTTAAAGTGGTGCCTAATGTAAGGAGGAATAGAAATTTTAAGTCTTTTTGTTTTTGCAGATTGACTATTATTAACAGTATTTCGTTACTGTTGCAAAGTGGTCCTGATTAGCTCTGTTGCAAGCATGCTTCTGGACGTTTACATGCACAGGATCCCCTCTGTTACGTAATCTAGCCTGCCTCCCGCCACTGAATTTGCTGTCTGTTTTCATATATGGTCATAGATATATTGTTCACCCAAAATGTCGAAATTCTTCGCCATTTTCATTCCCTTGGCTATCTCCAAATTTATAATGCCTAGCATTAAAATTCCCATGCATATTGTGCCGTGATTCTGAAAGTTCTGGCAGTGAATCAGGGCTGAAACTTTCTACACCTTGCGTGTACAGAGGGGGTGTTCGAATGTGTGAATGCTGATATTGCAACATTATTGTCATCAGACTTTTGCACCAGCTTATGCGATATGGTGTCATTAACATAAGTCAATAATCCCTTCATTCCTGTGTTCGTATAAGAATCGTACCCTCTAATTCTAGGGGCGGTTTTTATTTTAGTGGGTGATGTTTAAGGGCTCTTGGAAACAGATAAACGTCAAAAATCATTATGAATATAGTAAATCAAGTTATTTTAAATTCTTTCGGTTAACCCAGTATATTCCATGAAAGAAAAGTTAATGTTTTCTTGTCTCCCAACACACCTTATGATTAGCTGATCGGTCAAACCTGTGTTTGATGAAATCCTTTAATCTGCGTATGTCTTTTATAGCATTTCTAAACTGTGTTGTATCTTGTTTATTTTCGACCTTCCTCATATTGTAATTATGCGTATAATCCGTACCTGACGCAATTTTCTGAGTGTTTTTCCCACAGTTCTTTCGTTTCCCGCACATCGTCGGCGTTATTTTCACTGTCGTCACCCCTTTCAGATGATTCATCGAGGGTAGTGTGGATAAAAATCAGAGACCTCATTCGTATTTTTAGCATCAATAACACCATTAGGAAATATATTTTCCCTGTCTACACTATCACTTTTTCTTCCCCCTTTAAACCTTTTTTTTTTTCAAATCAGCAAGATCTTGTCTGAGGCTTCTTATTTCCCTCGGCCATTTCCTTGATGGGAAGGATGATCCACTGAGCATAGGAACATGAAGGATTCTCCTGCCGACACCGATGCTGATGACGAAGGATTCCGACTCGTTCAGTACAAAAAAGAAGAAAAAAGAAGACCGTATAACGTGACTCCAGCAAATTGACTTGACAAACCCAAACCGGGAAAAAAAAACCAACCAACGCGAACCCAGGTACATAAGACTGGCCTTTCCGGAGGACACGTCTACCGTCGATAAAACAGGTGGATGAAGGAAGTCACCCGCTGTCGCCCCTCCAAGGAGACATGGTTCAGGGGAAGTGGCATCCTCTCGCTACGTCTACGTACGACGGGAACAAAAAAAAACTACGTGGCCCCCGATAGTTAATGGCACTTTCGCGGGGATTTCTCTCCAGAACAAAGACGACTAAAGCGAAAGAAACGGGGAATACCTGGGTTACCAGGGTTTTCCCAAGAGGGCCACCGCAGAGGAAGCACAGCATCTTCCGGGTATTTTAAAGCTCGGAGGATTTACAAGGATGGGCAGCTCTTAAATAGGACCATCCATGTATGGAGCGGAGAACAGCCGCCACCCAAAGAGTACCAATTCTTTGGAAGTACATAGAGGCGGCTCCATTCGACCGTGGAGCCAGAAAGGTGTGGCCCCCTACAAGTGCCAGGGGTTACGGCCACGTAGCTAAGTTTGCAGGAAAGAAACACTTGTGCTGTCTGTGCTGAAACAGATGCCCATCCTTAAGGTAAGTTGAGTAAGTTTATTTACACCCTAGCTATTTGTCAGGCGTGGGCAATCATGATTTCAGTTTTTTCAAATATCTGACATAGTACAGTTATCTGTGACTACTGTAATTGTACATTGGTAAATAGAAATATAAACCATACATCATTATATTACTTTCATATGCTTTTGCCAATGTGTTTACATAACACTGTTATCTATTTACGGTAGTTATTACAT
>NC_051411.1:11321708-11329933 GCF_015228065.2 Penaeus monodon
GCCTGCAGCAAAGATACTGTGAACATAGACATTGGGATGTCTCTTGCTAGGGTTGCCCATATATTGAAAAGTTTTCATAGGGAAGAACTTGTAGATCTGACGAACACTCAGTGGGCTTGAAAGCAGTACCATAAGGCATTATGATCAGTACAAAGATAGCAAGTCTTCTTTTGGGTGGCACCGAAGTCAAACCAGGCAATGTGACGTTATTGCCAGAATACATTTATGTTACAGAATGTACTGTCAACCACACTGTGCAAGAAGTGCAGATGAATCTAGATGTAGACTGTGTAACGAAGAAATTAAGCGAACGCTTGAGTACTATGTCTCGGAATGTCATGTGAAACAGCCCTTTCAGACCACCTATCATGAGGTATAAAGAACTATGTGAATATTTAATTTAATATAAAACAATGGGAAAATATGCTCGTACTATATCCTAAATTTACTACCGTTAACAAATAACAGTGTTATGTAAACACATTGGCAAAGCATATGAAAGTAATATAATGACGTATGGTTTATATTTCTATTTACCATGTACAATTACAGTAGTCAAGACTACTGTACTATGTCAGATATTTGAAAAAAACTGTAATCATGATTGCCCACGCCTGACAAATAGCTAGGGTGGTAAATAAACTTACTCAACTTACCTTAAGGATGGGCATCTGTTTGAGCACAGACAGCACAAGATGTTTCTTTCCTGCAAAACTTAGCTACGTGGCCGTAACCCTAGCACTTGTAGCGGGCCACAACCTCTGGGCTCCACGGTCGAATGGAGCTCGCCTCTATGTATCTTCCAAAGAATTGGTACTCTTTAGGTGGCGGCTGTTCTCCGCTCCATACAATGATGGTCCTATTTAAGAGCTGCCCATCCTTGTAAATCCTCCGAGCTTTAAAAATACCCGGAAGATGCTGTGCATCCTCTGCGGTGGCCCTCTTCGGAAACCTGGTAACCAGGTATTCCCCGTTTCTTTCGCTTTAGTCGTCTTTTTTTCTGGAGAGAAATCCCCGCGTAAGTGCCATTAACTATCAGGGCCACGTAGTTTTGTTGCTGCCGTCGTACGTAGACGTGCGAGAGGATGCCCACTTCCCCTGAACCATGTCTCCTTGGAGGGGCGACAGCTGGCTTACCTCCTTCATCCACCTGATTTTATCGACGGTAGACGTGTCCTCCGAAAGGCCAGTCTTATGGGTTCGCGTTGGTTGGTCTTTTTTCCGGTTGGTTTGTCAAGTCAATTTGCTGGAGTCACGTTATACGGTCTTCATTTTCTTCTTTTTGTCTGAACGAGTCGAATCCTCGTCATCAGCATCGGTGTCGGCAGGAGAATCCTTCATGTTCCTATGCTCAGTGGAATCATTCCTTCCATCAAGGAAATGGCCGAGGAAATAAGAAGCCTCAGCAAGATCTTGCTGATTTGAAAAAAAAAGGTTAAGGTGAAGAAAAAGTGATAGTGTAGACAGGGAAAATATACTTCCTAATGGTGTTATTGATGCTGAAAATACGAATGAGGTCTCTGATATTATCCACACTACCCTCGATGAATCATCTGAAAGGGTGACGACAGTGAAAATAACGCCGACGATGTGCGGGAAACGGAAGAACTGTGGGAAACACTCAGAAAATTGCGTCAGGTACGGATTATACGCATAATATCAATATGAGGAAGGTGCGCAAATAAACAGATACAACACAGATATGTAATGCTATAAAAGACATATGCAGATCAAAGGATTTCATCAAACACAGGTTTGACCAATCAGCTAATCATAAGGTGTGATGGGAGACAAGAACACAATTACTTTTCTTTCATGGAATATACGTGGTGTTAACCGTAGAATTAATAACTTGATTTACTATATTCATAATGATGTTGACGTTATCTGTTTCCAAGAGCCCTTGACATCACCCACTAAAATAAAAACCGCCCCTAGAATTAGAGGGTACGATTCTTATACGAACACAGGAATGACGGGATTATTGACTTATGTTAATGACACCATATCGCATAAGCTGGTGCAAAAGTCTGATGATAATAATGTGCAATATCAGCATTCACACAGTCGAACAGCCTCTGTACACGCAAGGTGTAGAAAGTTTTCAGACTGATTCACTGCCAGAACTTTCAGAATCACGGCACAATATGCATGGGAGATTTTAATGCTAGGCATTATAAATTTGGAGATAGCCAATGGAATGAAAATGCGAAGAATTTCGACATTTTGTGAACAATATATCTATGACCATATATGATACAGACAGGCAAATTCAGTGTGGGAGGCAGGCTAGATTACGTAACACGAGGGGATCTTGTGCATGTAAACGTCAGAAGCATGTTTGCAATAGAGCTAATCAGTAACCACTTTGCAACAGTAACGAGATACGCTGTTGATAATAGTCAATCTGCAAAAACAAAAGACTTAAAATTTCTATTCCTCCTTACATTGAGCACCACTTTAAATCACGCATTTATGACTGGTATAACGATTATAATAACGAGTGTTGATAATTCTCCATGGACATGATAAAAGTGGTTACTGATTACTACAACACCTAGGTCTATCCAAAGAAACCCAAAAGAGAAACAACTCACAACGGCTCTAACAACCTAAGTAGGTCGGTGACCCTACACTATTAAGGGAACAAAAGCGAATCTACAGGAAGAAAAGAAGGAATCTCAGGAATTAAAAACTCATTTCAGAAATGAACACTGAACAGTTCCTACAAAGCATTAACAATAACATCTCAATGTCTGAGGTCTGGAAAAAAAAAACGACTCTCAGACAACCAAATAACACCCTCTTGCACAAGCAGATATGCTCTTTAGTCAATGAGCTGGAGCGTCCAAAGTGAGCTTACTTCTCACAAATATTCAGAATCACCTTAGTCAATCTAAAATTGCACGTAAATTTGCTATTGAGATTGGATGTTCCGAGAACGACCCTTCAGACTTTGCTGAGTTTACTGAGTGGGAACTGAACAATGCACTAATCAAAGGAAAAGCGTCCGCCCCAGGTAGGATGGAATTACCTATAGTATCTCCACCTTATAGCTCAGTTACGTGGTAATCCCCTTTTGCACCTGTATAAGTTAAGTTTGTCATAAGGTATTCTGCCTGGCCCCTGGACGCGCAGTCTAATCATCCCTATACCGAAACAAACACTGATAAATACCGGATAATATTGAACAGACCCAGGTACAGGTTACAAGGTAAGACGTAACACACACCATTGCTTAGCAGAGTTTTTTTTTTTCTTTTTTTTCTTTCTTTCTTTCTTTCTTTTTACCTTAGGTTAACTTTTGACATTGCAAACAGAAAAATCATCCTAGAACAATTATAAGCGTGACATCCGGAGTAAATTATTGAGCTGGATTAGAAAACTGGTTCACAAAACCGTTATGTGTATGAGCCTTCTTTGGCTGAAGCATATGGTTATTTCACACCTGGTTGATAGAAATGTGAGTACCTTCCTCCTACCCTTAGTTATTGAATATTACGCTGGTTCTTTGTATAAGCAGTGATGGCCGAGTGGTTAAGGCGTCCTGACTAGAAATCAGATGGGATCTTCCCGCGTAGGTTCGAATCCTACTCACTGCGAGTGGTGCTTTTTTTGAGCATAAGCCAAATCATTATCCAACGACAGTTCTTTGTAAAATCAGCAAATCGAATTACATTTCTTATCTTTTTTTTGCTCACTTGACATTAGATAAAAGTCAGTTACTACTATGCATGTATACGGTACAGTAATTCAGAAAAGAGAAGCAATAGAGTGCTAAAGCAAAATTAGAAATGAGAGATATATCAGCAGAGTTTTTCACGAAGTTGTTCAACGGAATGCTAAAAAGGGAGAGGATGTTTGGGGAACGGAGAAGTGTACTGGCACTGACTTTTAAAACGTTTAAGAGCCTGAGCATGACATGGGACAGAGTGTGTAAGCTAGGCTGAGAGGAGGTGATTGTTGAGTAACGATATGGTTTTCATGCCAAGAAAAGGCCACTACGGATGCGATGTTTCCGATGAGTATTGATGAAGACCAGGAGGTCCACCTTGTTTGTGGACTTAAGAAGCTCGGACAGGATCCCAATATGGAGAGTTCTGATATTGTTTGGAGAAGTTAGGATAGCAGAGAAGAGGAGTGTTGTAAGTAATGTATAAGGATTGTGACAGCAGTAAGGTGTGTGGCAGGTGAAGTGAAGAGGATGTGCAAGCAAGTGGAGTATGTAAAAAAAAAAAAAAAAGTAACACGAGTGAATGTTGACAGAGGGTTTTTTGCAAGATTGAAAAAGAAAGCTTATTTGGGTTGAAGATGCCTAGATTTTTCATTAAGATTAAGAGGGATTGGCATTCACGAATAATCACGTTAAGGACAGAATACTTCTATATTACAGGGAAACCGCAGGCTGGATGGACTGAGGACAAGGTGGATTGGCACGTGCAGAGGAGTGAAGCCGGTGTCTAGGAGATGGATACTAGGGTAAAGACCAGGTAGTGAGGGAAGTGGACGCCAAGGAGGTTTATGGATGTATACGTAAAGGACAAGAAAGGGAAGGCCCCAAAAAACGGGAAGACAAGGAAGGCTCGAGATGGGCTATGGGTGCAGAAGTCGGACTCACGAGAAAAAATTGCTTTTGGTTTTTTAGACTTTTTGTGGAGGGTGTGTGCATATATGTTGTTAGATAGAGCAAGATAAATTTAAATTTGGTTTTTAAACATCTAATTATTCTTATGAAGACGGATCAGTGATAAAATTTTAATCGGGTTCAGGTTGCTAAATTTTTTTTTATTTAGTTTTATTTTTCTTCAATTTTCTGTGATATTCATTTAGCATCACAAATTGATTGAAAACCAGATGATTCGTGTTACAAAAAGGGTCCTTAAAAAAAAAAAATAAAGCTTTTGTATACTGGTAAAACCCGTAATTTTGAAATCAAAAATAGTTGGGTTTAAGAAAAAGAATAAAGGGAAAAATGAGTTTAAAACGAAGAAAAAAAAGAAATTTGAAGTAATCTGCAACCCAACCCTTTCCATAAAAAGAGGGTTTCCCCTAAAAGACCATTTTTTCACTGTTTCCCTTTTCCCAAAGAAAGTAGCAGAAACTCCTAATATTTGAGACAATGAAGTGGAGCACACAGGGAATATATATATATTATATATTATATATATATATTAATTTTATATATAATTTTATTATTTTATATTACAAATATATATATAAATATTATTTTAAATTATAATATTATATTGTTGTGGTGGTGGGTTGTGTGTGTGTGGTGTGTTGTGGTGTGTTGTGTGTGTGTGTTTGTGGGTGTGGGTATGTATAATAATAATATATATATTATATATATTATATATTATAATATTTAATTATATAATATATATATATTATATTATATTATAATATTCATAAGAAAATAACCTGGTAGATCGATGATAGGCATTTTTTTGATCGGCTCGATTCGGAAATATCTATTTTGCAATAGATAAAGCATGCCCACACAAATACTATGTATCACCGTGCTTATTTCGGAACTTCGTTGTAAAAATGTCCCCTTGGTATTAACATTTTATTTACTAATTTAAACAAAACAAACGATGGTAGCAAATATCACATACTAGAAATTAAATGCAATGAAGGGTCATCGTGGATAAGAGAGAAGGGGAGGAGGGGGAAGAAGAGAGAGAGAGAGAGAGAGAGGGGGGGGGGGAGCCTGAAATAAGGTGGGAGGGAGAAAGTCAGTTTGAAATAAGGAGGGGGGAGAGGGGACACTTCCGAAAACCCTCAATTTTCTTTTTTCGATTTTTTCAGTTTTCAATAGATCGCAGCAACAAGCAGAGACACGCAAAAAAACACACGCACCGGGCCCTTTGGAGTTTTGCGAGGAAAGGAAAATGAGAGAAAAAGTAAGGCAAAAAAAGGAAAAAAATACAAAAAACCTTCCCCTTCCTGCTCACAAAACCCCCTTTAAACTTGCAAAAAATCTACACTCTTTGGGTTTGCTCGTATGAACAAACCCGAGCCCAGGCAAAATGGGGGAAAACATCTGAACCCACAGGTTTTCCTAAAGGAAAAAATAGAGCAATTTAATCTGAATACCCCCCCCCCCCCCCCCGTCTCCAAAAAAGGGGGGGGGGCAAGGAGGAAAAGATGAGAAAGAAATCCCCAGGGAAGGGCGCCCCAATTAAAAGGTTTACGCTTTTACGTTTTTTCCGCAGACACAAAAGAGCCGGGTTCGGGAAAAATCGATTCGCGGCCGTCTCTGGGGGGACGCAATCAACGTTTCTTAAAAAAAGGGAAAAACATTCATATCATTCCCGTTCACAAGGGTAAAAAGACAGTGGATTCCAAACCGAGGATCTGAAAGCAAATCATTTCTAAAACCGGGAAGCTTTTTTTTTTTAACGACAGCAAAAGACAAGCCTCACGGCTTGATACAGGATGTTTAAAGGAAAAGGGCCCTCCCCAAACGGTACGACAGACAGGACATTCTGTATTTTTTTTGAAGTTTTTTGGGGCTTGGTTTCAACAGGGGGACTTTGATCATATTCAAACACAGTCTATCGCACTTATATATCTACAGAAAAAAAGTTCTAAAAAAAAAATTTAACCTCGAGATTACAATAAACCAAAACAAAAGGCAATGGAAAAAAAGCAAAGAGAAATGATAGCGTCTGATAAAACACAAAATGTCAAAAGCCAAAAATGGATCTTATCAGGGCGGCCTTGAAAAATAGGTTCAGCTCTCCCCCGGTTGGCTGCCCCGTGAAACAGGTCTGGTGTATTTTCCGTATGAGAGAAAAAACATCAAAGCTCTTCTTCCTCCAAACGAAGTATTAGGTCCCGTCTTCCCTTTAAACTGGCGGGCTTAACAAATTTCCAATTTCTGAGAACAATAAAAAAAACCCCATACGACTGCCCCCCCGTCCCTCTAAGCAATGACGAGTGACTACAAGTTACTTTAGCATTTTAATAGAACCCCTTTAAAACACAGTATATCTAGCGACATCTAAAAAGGAAGCGAGCCCTGCCCAAGCACCCCACACACACCACACACACACACACACACACACACACAATATATATATATATATATATATATAGATATATATATATATATATATGTTGTGTGTGTGGTGTGTGGTGTATACATACACATATAGTATTTAAAACACATATATGTTATACCCCAAAACACACACACACACAACACACAAAAATATATATATATAAAATAATATATAATATATATATATATATATATATATATATATATATATGCACAACATATATATACATACATACATATATAGTAGGTTAAAATATATATATATATTTTAATATATATATATATATAATTATATATAATTATGTGTGTGTTGTGTGTGTGTGTTGTGGTGTGTGTGTGTGTGGGTGTGTGTGTAGTAATATGAATGTGTGTGTGTGTATGATAATTATATATATATATACATATATATATAATATATATATAATTATATAAAAATATAATAGATATTATATCACCAACATATATATACGTACAATATATACATACATACATACAATATATATATATATATATTATTATATTTTTATATATATATATATTATATATATATATATATATTTTTATAATATATAAACGCAAAGAATCATATGTATTCATTGTATATACCCCTACGCACTCATATGGGTGCTATGTGTTTTCTACGTGATTGTACGGGGATGGATATCAGAGTCCCTAAACATGAAGTGAGAATCGCATGGGCAAACACAGAGCTCCCCGTGGCCTTGAGTAGACACGTTGAAGGGCCAAAAAACACGCATCACCGCTTCCTTAAATTCAGTGGTCTTTTGATACAACAGTGAACCTATCGAAACAGGTGTTGGGTTTTTTGGTATATCAGAAGAACTCATCTTCTCTGCGTGTAATAAGCAAGTTTGACTGGTCAATGCATATATATCTCGTTGTGGGGATCAGTAAAACATGGAGTTGCTGCGCCTTAACTCTAGGTATTGAGGAGGATCTACGTGGCACTACAGAGGGTTGTTTACATCTCGGATATAAAACTTTGCCGTTAGATGGCGTACATAAAAGAAAACATACTCTTACATAATTAACTGAACAAAATAGACATTCACCCTTTGATAATATGAGGTATATCATAGATACATGAAACAAAATATCCTTATACTAATAACCATCTTTGGTTATTCTAAATCCC
>NC_051411.1:11342533-11355033 GCF_015228065.2 Penaeus monodon
GACGAATGATCATCCCCCCTAATTAATCAAAATTCAAAAAATTCCCTCAATGATGTCTAATACACACCCCAAAAGGGTTCCTTTCACCCCCCCTCCTCCTCCCCAAAACCCAACCCCCTTTCCCTTTCCCTACCCCCCCTCCCCCAATTCCTCCTCCCCAAAGCAATAGTAGTAAAAAAATAGCAAACAAAAAAATCACAAGTCCTACTTAAGGAGATAATACAGCTCTGCCTGAAGTGCAGTGATCACCCCTCTAATAAATGATGAAATCAAAATCCACCAAAATGCCAGGTGTCACTGATGCCCCCCCTCCCTCAGAAACCCTCCTCCCCTCCACACCCGCCCCCCAATATTCATCGGTTTGAACTTGTCCGGGATCAGAATTGACCCTTTTACAGACGGGTCCCCACCCCCCCTAATGAATGAAACTGTCATAATCAATAACCCTAACGGCCACCCCCCCCGCCCCCCACCCCCATAGGTCGGTCACACAACAGGCTGAATGCCAAAAATTTACCGCCCCGTGACGGGAAGAATAAAATTAACTGAAAAGGTTTAAAAAACGCATTGTACAATTTAATACTTTTTTTTTTCTTTTTCCATCACCATTTTTTTTGCGTAAATCCCTTTATGGTGTAAGGATGTGGAAGGAAAAGAACTCGTGCTTGAAAATTGTCTCTAATTTCACCACCCCCTTCTCTCCTCTCCAAAGCATATTCTTTTTTTGCTAAGAGAATACACTGGTTCTATTCTGTTTTCAACGATTTCAAACTATTGGGAATGATGAAATGTTTTGGGAAGATCATTTTTCACCGGTGGCAGCTCTTGGTGTTTGAAGGGATGGTGGGGACCTCTATGTCGAAAAAGTTAGAGCTGTCTGGAAGATATTTTTTGTCTCGATGTTCCTCCTCTTAAATGACCCCTGCCACCAGTGGATTACGGAATTTAAACCCCGTTTTTTTATCGGTGTATCCAGGTGGCATGATTTATTTTTGTGTGTAGGGGGGTTTCTCCTTTAATTGTTTTCTTTCCGGCGTTTGTCACTCACAGTTAATCCCCAAAACGATAAACAGGGTTTTAAAATACCATTGGCGGAATTTTTCCTGCTGGCAACTCTGATTTTGTTAGCGGGGGGGAGGGGGTGGGGCCTATTTTTAACATTTATACTAGCCTTCTTACACCCAAAAAGACATTTCATAATAAAAAATATAGTTTATTGAAAAGGTCATGAAATTCTTGTACTTTTTTTGACTCTAAATTTCAAAAAATACGTCCAAGGGGCGATAACACAAATAACGGGTTTAAATTTTCGTGTAAATGTAAACGATAACCTACTTCACCCCTTTGCATGTTTCATACTTAAAAAACCTAACGGTTAATTATCAAAATAGTTAAAAAGACGCGGGGTTTTTTTTTTTAAGAGCTTTAAATGGGGTTTTTTAAAAGGGTTCTAACACCTTTAAAAGAGGGTTTTTCCCCCTCGTTTTTACGCCTGAACACCGATTATCTCCCAACTGTCACCACGCAAAATGGGGCAGGAACTTTTAGGAAAATGACTGCTTTGGTCCCTTGAGGTTAATTAGAAAAACTACTGGTCAACAGTGGACGGGTGGTGACGCATTTGGGAAATAATCAGGTTTTTCGGGCTAAATATAAAGGGGGAAAACCCACCTTTGCTCTGCGCAGATACTTTTAAAAACACTATTAATGCTCTCAAAAGGGAAAATAAAACCCAGCGTCTTTTAATCTTTTAGGTAAAAAAACCTGTTAGTTTTATAAGTATGAAACGTGCAAACAAAAAATTTGGTTATCGCTTTACATTTATCAAAAAATTTTAACCCTTTTTCATTTGTGTTATCGTCTTTTGGGACATATTTTGTATAAGTTAGAGTCATAATAAGGTCAAGAATTTATGATCCTTTTAAATAAACTATATTTTTATTATAAAATGTCTTTGGGATGTAGAACAACTAGCATAACTTTTAAAAGATAAGGTCGAAGCTTTCATCGTTGGGTCCTCTCCCTTCAGGGATTTTTTGTTATTGTTATGACGTTTTTTAAGGAGAGGGGTCACTCTTTTTAACGGAAATTTCGTCTAGGTACAAGTTCAAACACGATGTTTTGCGGGGGGGGGGTGGGAGGGGGGGGGAGGGGGTGAAGGGAGGGGGGTATCAGGACACCGGGTATCGGGCTATCTATTGATCGTGTCACGCTCTTTAGCTATAGGTGTGTCACTCACCGAACACTTCATGAAGGGTGTTTTTCCTTAAGCAGGCTTGTGATGTTTTTTGCTTCTTTTTTTTTACGTTTTTACTTTGTAATGAGGATGGAGGAATTGGGGCAGGGGCGGGGGAAGGGAAGGAAGGGTCACCTTTTTCGGGTCAACCCTTAAATTTGGGTCATTCCCTGGATGCTTTATCCGTCCTGGGGTTGGGTTTTTTCCCTTCCGCGGCCCATTTTTTATTGGTTTGAGGGGTGATCCTCGCCTGTAACACGTCTTTTGTCGACAGTTAAAAGGGGTCAAACAATAGTTATACATATGGGTTTTAAAGGGAAAGTTGCATTGTAATTAAAAAAATTCAGAAATGGGGGCGGGAAATTTTTGGGAAAAAACCTGCATTGTCCCTTGAGGTAATTAGCAAACATGCTGAGTAAACCGGGGCCGGGTGGTGACGTTTGGAGTAATCAGGTGTTCAGGCGAAAAATACGAGGGGAAAACCCTCTTTGAACGGTGTTATACCTTAAAAACCCCTTTTAATGCCTCTAAAAAAATAAAACCGCGTTTTTTCAATCTATTAGAAAATTTAAACCTGTTATTTTAAAAGAGAAACATGAAAAGGGATGAGTTTGGTTATGCTTTACATTTACCAAAAAATTTTAAAGCCTGTTTTTTTGTGTTATCGCCTTTGGGCTATTTTTTGTTAACTTGAGGCTAATAAAGTAAAAAGAATTTCATGATCCTTTTCATAAACTTTTTTTTTATTATGAAAGTTTTTTGGATGTAAGAACGGCTAGTATAACTTTTTAAAAAAGATGGGCCCTACCGCTCCCCCCCCTACCTCCCGCCCGCCCAACAATATCAGTAGTTCCCCGCATGGAAATTTGCCCCCAAATGGTTTTTTAAAGCCTTTTTTATCTTTTGGTGAGTGAACTGGAGTGAAAAACGCCAGGAAGAGAAAAAAATTTTCAATGGAGAAACCCACCTACCTACAATAAAAAATCATCCCCCTGGAGATATCCCCCAAAAAAAAACGGGTTAAGTTCCTATCCACGGGTGGCAGACTGCTTTTAAAGGGGAGGTACGATCGAGACAAAAGATTATCTTCCAGACAGCTCTAACTTACGTACATAGTGGTCCTGACACATCCCCCTACAACATCCAAGAGCTCCCGGGAAGAGATCTATCCAATATTTCTCATCATTCACCAATATTAGAAACGTTAGCAAATACAAAATAAAAACCAGTGATATATTCTCTTAGCAAAAACGAATTGCTTTGGGAGAGGGAGGAGAGGGGGTGGGCTTAAAAAATTGTGCAAGCACGAGTTTTTTCCCTTCCACATCGTTTACCCAATCGGGTTTGAGCAAAATAGTGTGATGGAAAAAAAAAAATAAAATATTATTGTAAAATCGTTTTATAATCTTTTCATTAAATTTGTATTCTTACCCTGCAGGGAAACGGAAATTTTTGGTCATTAGCAGCCCTGTTGGTACCCCCCTGTTTGGGGGGGGGGGACGGGGGGAGGACGTTAGGGTTATTGATTATGCGTTTCATTCATTGGAGGGGTGGTCACCCTCTGTAACAGGGCAATTCTCGATCCAGGTAAAATTTAAAACACGTAAAATATTGCGGTGGCGGTTTGGGGGGGAGGGGGGGAGGGGTGTGAGGGGGAGGTGGGTCATCGTAAAATTCTGACTTCTTTTATGCAAGAAAAAAAAAAAAAAAAATTGGTAGCCGCCACCAGGGGACTGGGGGGTTCTGCCCTTAATTTTCTTTACAATTTCTATGTGATTCTGACCGTCTTGGGGCTTGGTTCAGATTTTAGCAAAGATCGTTTGTTTTTTATTGTTCTTTTTTTTTTCAGGTTCAATCTTTTCATAAATTTTTAATTATCATTTTGTTTTAAAGGTAAAAAACCCCGACTCATTGTTAAAAGGTTTTAAGTGTATTATTCGTGCTAAAAGACATTACAAAACTAAATCACAAACGAATTTACGGACACCATCACAACAGACAAATAGGGACCATGCCAAACTATATAAAAAAAATACAGACAATGTAGTAAAAAAATTACGGACGAACACATATATATACCCATCAACGGAAAGAAAACAAAATGTTTTGAATAACCACCTAAATGTTCGTTATTTTTCAACTAAGGGGAATTTTCTGCACTATGGGTAGCACTCCTTTATAACAGGGCACACGGATTTGGGTATCCCACGGGAATACATGCCTGATTTCTGGTGATATGAAAGTCCCCCGACCAACACGTCTCCTGCAGCGTCAAGGTTACGTCTCTGCAGCGACAAGGTAGCATCTCTGCAACGCAAGGTAGCGCTCTGCAGCGTCAGGGAAAGCGTCTCTGCGGGTTTTAAGGTACATCTCCCCACCGCCCGGCCGCTCTCTGGTGAAACCTCCGGCCCTGGCGGGGGGGAACATAGGCCGTTTTTAGCCTATGCCGCCACGTACGCTTTTAGTGACGGGACCGTACTGCACTTTTCGGAGCCCGTCCCCGAACTGACGAAGTCGGAAGTCTTGTGATGCCCAAAACCCCGGCGTATCCGTGCCCGGTCCTGGGGGAATGACCGGGGCAGAGAGAGGCACGGGGGGGCCACGAAAGGCGTGTTCATACACACAGTGCACCTGGTTTTGGGTTGGATTATGATTGCATCTTTCATTAGGGGGGGGGTATCACTCGCCTTCAGTGCAGGGCTTATATCTCCAATAGGACTTGTATTTTTTTTTGCTTCTTTTTTTTACTATTATTGCTTTGGGTATGGGGGAAGGGGGCAGGGGGGGTAGAAGGGGAAAGGAGGGTTGGTTTTGGAGGGGAGGAGGGGGGGTGAAGGCCCCCTTTTAGGTGTGTGTATTAGACTCTTTGGGGGACTTTAGGGTTTTTAATTAATTAGGAGGGTTTATCTTTCGTCTGTAAAGGGTCAATTCTCGATCCGGTAAAAGTTTAAACATATGAATATTGCGGGGTGGGTGTGGGGGGGTAGGGAAGGGGGTGGTGGGGGGGTGGTGGGTCAACTGTGACCCCCTGGCATGGGGTTGGTTTATGATTGCCTCTTTTTAGGAGGGATGACACTCGTGTGTGTACGGGTTAATTTCAAAAGGGTACAATTTTAAAATGTGAATATTGCGGGGGCAGGGGGGGGAGGTTGGGAAAAGGGGGTGGGGGTTGAGGGGGGTTGGGGGTAAGGGGTGGGGGGAGGGTCATCTGTTACCTGGCATATGGTTCGAAAAAGGGGGAGGGGATTTCCCAGGTGTGTATAATGATTTTGGTTACGGTCTTTGAAAATGTTTTGGTTTAGGGTCTTTGATTGCGTTAATCATTTCCCGCGGTCTTAACCTGTTGTGATGCGTAAGGTGAGGCGTTCGTCCAGTCCCCTGTTTGGAGAGGGGGGGAGGACAATATCTTAGAGTGGTTAATGATTTCCAGTTGATCTTTGATTATGATAATCACTTTAATTATCCTACTTTCTGTATAGCACCATGAACGACCATAAGTTCTGGTTGCATGCTAAACATCTTAACTATGATTATGTTTCCCGGTTACGGTATTGATTAGTTAATCACTTGCGGTTACGGCATTGGTTTTCGTAATCGATTTTGGTTTCCGGTTTTTTATTAACCTACTTCCTGTTTACCCCATATACGACGTAGGGATCGTTCTGTCCCTTATGCATCTACTATTTTCCTTTTCATTCTTTTACTTATTATTACTATTATTGTTGTTGTTATTGTTATTATTTAACCATTATTTTATTATTGTTATTATCATTAAAATTTTTGTTACTATTATTTCCATATTTTATTAATATCATCATAATCCTTTTATATTTTAACAATATCATCATTTTACATTATTAATAGCAATATCATTGATACTGTTATAATTTAATTTATCATATTTTTATCTTTTCATTAACATTTTTATTATTATTAAAATCTAATTTCATTTTTGTATCAAAATTTTTCATTGCAAATTTTTACCCTTTTACCATTGCTCCTGCTAAAAATATTAATAATTTAAATTTTAAAATTAAATAAATTTCCATCAGTTTTGTTACGAACAGTGATGGCCGAGTGGTTAAGGGTCTGAGAAAAACAGATGGGATCTTCCCCCGAGGTTCGAATCCTACTCACTGCGACTGTCAAATTTTTATTTCGGTTTGCTTAAAGCCTTCTTTAGAGAAACTTAGGGTCTAGGGGAATAAAAAAAAAGCAAATCCCGACCTACCGGTTTTTTGGGGATCAATTCAGTCCCTTTAGTGTATACATATCGGGCTCAACTATATTAAAAACTACTTACTTTTTTGGGGCCAGTCCTATTCACTGGAAAAAGATGAGTAAACGCCTTTAAAATCTATCCTTACTACGTCCAGAGCTATACCCGATGATGTAATGATGATGCCATTATGGAATTTTGATTTTTCTTCCCTTTCGTTTCTTTTTCTTTTTCGATGAATGGAAAGGAAAATATGCGTGCAGGGATTTAAAACTAATTAGAATTATGATGAAAGAAACATAAAAACTAAAAGAAAAAGAATAGATATGCGCAATAAAGTGGTATAAATAAAAGTAACAGTAATCACGATATAAAGATAATACAAACAGATGTAAAGACAAAGATGATAATAATAATGAATAATTATCATTTCATTATTTTTTTACTATTATCTTATTAAGATTATTTAATATATTTAAAAATCTTTTATCTTTATCTAAGTTTATTTGAAGCAAATGTACAAAAAAATAAAGATTATAAAAATCATTATTATTATTATTATTATTATTTATCTTTTATTATCATTTTTATTATTTTCATTATTATTATTTTTATTATCATCATCATCATTATTATTATTATTTGATAAAAATAATAAAGGGGATAATAACAATGATGATGATGATGTTAAAGATGATGAAATAAAGAGGCACGTCGCGTATCCCTGGGAAAAATTTAAATTAATATTAAGCCCAAAGGGGTCGCGACGATGATGATTATGTTGGGGTGATGATAAAGATAAATAAAAGTAATATATAATAAAATAAAATAATAATAATAACAAAGATGATAATAATAATAATAATAAAAATAGTAGTAAAATAAATAACAAAAATAATAATAATAAAAATAATAGTAATAGTAAAAATAAAGTAAAAAGTAATAAAAATAATAGTAAAATAAAAAAGTAAAATATTGCTGCCTCCCATGTACGCCACACTAAGCTTAAAATTTTCCAAGGGGTACGCACGTGCCCCTACCCCCGCATGGCAGGTTGAGCGCCGCCTCCGCCACGTCCACAGGGGACCAGCGAAAAAACCGACGGAAGCGAAGCCGAACGGCTCCCTCCACGCCCCTCCCCTGCGGACCAGAAGCCAGCTGCGAATTCTCTCAAGGAAAAGCGCCCGGGGTTTTTTTTTTTTTTTTTTTTTTTTTTTTTTTTTTTTTTTTTTTTAGATGTCCCCGGCGGCTCTACGCAGAATGAAAAGTTTCTCTTACTTTATTTTCTTCCGGTCTGCGATAGGACATGCATACAAGAAATTTTAAACAAAGGTGGACGCAGTTTCCATTCGTTTTCCCGGGAAAAGCTTCCACTACGCCCCCGCCCTCTCGCCCCCTGCTCTGCGAGTATTTGCGCCCCTTAAATTAGGCGGCAGCGTGGCCGAGGACAAAAAAATGTTTTTTCCCACTCTTTATTTTTAAAATTTATTTAACTCTTTAACAATTAACATAACGCATCGTTTAATGCAGGTACCCGTGTTCTTTACTCCCCCCCAAAAAAGTATGTACAAACAAGAACAGAAAGTGTAATGGCAATTTTTTTTTTATTAATTATCAAACATTATTTTCATTTTTATTATCATTATCTATTTTCATCAAAATTTTAGTATAGACTTTTGTTTTTTTATTATTATTTTTTTATTATTATTATCTTATTTTATTACTATTATCATTATTTTTATTATTATTATTTTTTTTTTTATCATTATTATCATTATCATTATGACGAAATAAAAATAGTTTCATATTATCATATTATTTTTTATTTTCCCTTTTTATTACTTATTTTTTATTATCATTATTATTATGATTTTCATTTTTTATTTTCATTATTATCAAAAAAATTTAAATCATTGTTGTTGTTGTTCGTTATCATTAAAAATATTACCAGCATCAAGAAAGGGTGAACTTTCAAAACAAACAACTATTCCCTCCATAAATTATTAGCAGTTATTGTTGTGTTTTATTTTATCCTTATTACTTTTTCTTCAAATTCATTTTTTGTTGTTTTTTATTTTTATTATTGTTATAACCTTATTATTATTTTTGTTATTATATAACATTATTTTTATATTTTTACCATATTTTTTATTAATATCATCATAATCCTTATTATCATTATAATCAATATCATCATTTTTATCATTATTAATAGCAATATTATTGATACTTTTTAAATTAATTTTTTTCATATTTTTTTTTTCAACATTTTAAAATTTTTTTTATTATTAAGATCATAAAATTTTCATTATTGTATCAAATTACATTGCAATTATTACCTTATTACCATTGTACTACTAAAAATATTAATAAATTTTAAATTTTAAAATTACAATATACCCCAGTGTTACGAACAGTGGTGGGCCGAGTGGTTAAGGCTCTGACTAGAAATCAATGGGATTTCCCGCGTAGGGTTTGAATCCTACTCACTGCGACTCTCTAAAGCCCGCATTTAGAAAAACTTAGGTGTCGTAGGGAAAAGAAAAAAAAACAAGTCACCCATTTAATGCCCTTTAAAAACCTATCTTACTAGTCACATGCGAGCGTACCAGATGCTGGTAATGCGGGCCATTCATGGAATTATTTTATTTTTCTTGCCATTTACGTTTCTTTTACTTCTCTGATGAAAGGAATGGAAAAAAGCGCGCAGGTATTATTACACTAAATTTAAATAGTTATGAGTAAGAAACATTAAATGCTAATAAAAAAAATGAATACGATATGCTGCAATAAGTGGGATAAATAAAATAACATAATCCGATGAAATGATAATACAATACAGATGATAATACAATGTGATAATAAAATATAATAATTTCATTATCATTTTTTTTTTACTATTATCATTATTTAATACATTTTTAATATATTAGTATAATCTTATAAACATTATATCTAAAAATTTTTTGAACAAATGTACAAAATAAAAATGATTATAATAATAAACTTATTATTATGAGTATTATTATTATTATTATTATTTCATTATTAATTATTTTCTTATTTTTATATATTACATCATCATCATTATTATTATTATTTTGATAAAAATAATAAAGGGGATAATAAAATGATGATTTATTATAAGGGTGAAGGGAAAAAAAGAGGCACGTCGCGTTCCCTTGGGATATTAAGCTTAATATTAAACAAGGGATAGCGACTGATGATTATGATGAGATTATATGATGATGAGTGAGATGAAATGATAAAATAAAAGTAATAATAATAATAAAAATAATAATAATAATATAACAATGATGATAATAAAAAATAAATAAAAATAAAGTATAGTAAAAATAAAACAAAAATAAAAACAATAAAAATAATAATAACAATAATAGTAAAAGTAATAATAATAGTAATGTAAATAATAAAGTAATTAAAAATAGTAAAAAATGTGCATGCCAGTCCCCGGATACGCCACACTAAGCTTAATATTTCCAAGGGGTCGGACGTGCCTCTACCCCGCATGGCACGGTTGCAGCGCCCGCCTCCGCCACGTCCCCATGAGGGCGCCCAGCGAAACACCGACGGAAGCGAAGCCGAACGGCTCAGGCTCACGCCCTCTCACTCCCTGCGGACCGGAAGCCAGCTGCGAGTCTCTCAAGTGCAACGCGCCGGGGTTTTTTTTTTTTCTATTCACGCGGTCTACGCAGAAAGGAAAGTGTCTCTTACATTTTTTTTCCTTCGGTCATGCGATAGGACATCAACAAGAAGTTTAAGCAAAAGGGGGACGCGTTTTCCTTCGTTTCCGGAACAGCTTCCACTACGCCCCCTGCCCTCTCGCCCGTGTTCTGCGGTTGATTTCGCCATTAATTAAGGCGGGAGCGGGCTCGACGGATAAAGGAAAAATTTCTCCCACCTTTTTTCATATGATTTATTTAAACCCTTTTAAAAATTAACAAAAAACGCATCGTTTAATGCAGGCTACCCGTTTTTACTCCCCCAAAAAAGCTAAAGTAACTAACAAGAACAGAAAAGTGTAATGGGAAAAATTTTTTTATTGTATTTCATTTTCACATCATCGTCATTTTTTATTATCAATATTATCATCAAAATTATCGTATCATGATTTTTGTTATTTTTATTATTTTATTTTTATCATTTTATCATATCATTATGACGAAATAATTAGTTTCAATATTATCATCATTATTTTTATTTTCATTTTATATCATTTTTGTTATCATTTTATTATGATTATCATTATAATATTATTATCATTATTTTCAAAATTTAAAATCATTGTTTTGTTTTTTGTTGCGTTATCATTTAAAAATATTACCCGCATCAAGAAAAAGGGTAAAAAAACTTTCAAATCAACCCCCTATTCCCTCCCTAAATTATTTCCCTTTTTTGTTGTGTTTATTTTTATCCTTATCATTACTTTTACTTCATTATTATATTATGTTGTTGTTATTGTTATTTTTGTTTAAACATTTTTTTTTGTTTTTTTTTTTTTTTTTTACCCTTTTTTTTTTTAAAAAATTTTTATTTATAAACAAAAACTTATTTTATATTTACAAAATTAATTTTAATTATTTTTCATAATCTTTTACCCTTACATAAATTTTTATTATTATTAAAGCATATTTTATTTTTATATAAAATTTTTCATTTAATTTTTACCTTATTTCCCTTTTTAATAAATTTAAAAAAAATTTAATTGAAAATTCAATATTTCATCATTATTACCATTATCCATTTGGGGGGTTACTAAAAATAATATTTTATTGAATTACCCCTATTAATTATTATTTTTCGGCTTAAAGCCGATTTGGTTAAAGGGGCTGGGGTAAAAAAAAAAATGAATCCCCGCCTAGGTTTTGGGAAACCTACTTTTTTTAATGCGAACTGGGCCAATTATTTATTTTCTTTTTCTTAACCGTCCTTTAGGAAACAAGGTTCGTTAAGATTTTTAAGAATGCAAATTTACCGATCCCCCCGGTTGGGCCCTCAAAATTAGTTTTTTTCCCTTTAGTTTTTTTACCCTTGATAAAATGGTTCCATATTATACCCCTTAAAAATTTGGATCATTAAAAACTTAAAAAAAGAAAAGTAAAGCTTAAAAGTTATTTAAATAAAAGTAATCCCAGTTTTATAAAAAATCAGGGAAAAAACTGATTTAAAAATTTTGATTTTTCTTTCATTTTTGTTTTCTTTTACTTTTAAAGAAATTATTAAGTATTATTAATATTAAATATTATATCTAAAAATTTTTAAGCAAATTTAAAAAAATAATATTTTAATAATAATTTAATAAATAAAATTTTTAATTTTTAAACAATTATTTTTTATTTAAAACAATTTTTAATTTTTTTTTTTAAATTTTATTATTTAATTATTATTTTATCATTATTTTTTATTTGATTAAAATAAAAATAAAAAAATAGTATAGTATAAATTTTTAAATAAAAAGTTATTTTTGGGAAATGTTTTAAAAAAATATGATTTTAAAAATGATTTTAAAATTATTATTAAAGTATTATTAAAAAATTATAAAAATTTTAATAATATAAAAAAATTAAAAATATTTTAATTTTTAAAAATTTAATTTTATAAAATTATAAAAAAATAAAAATAAAATAAAAATAAAATTTAAAAATAATAATAAAGGGGAATAAATAAATAATGTAATAAAAATAAATAAAAGGGACCGTCCCGTATACGCCCAAAAAAGTTTAAAATTGCCAAAAGGGAAAGCGACGTCCCCAGAGGATTATGAGTGAGAGGGAAAAGGGAAAAGAGGAAAAAAAAAAATACCCCCAAATTATTACCCAAATGGATTTTAATAATAGATTTTTTTTTTTTTTTTTTTTTTTTTTTTTTTTTTTAAAATGTAGGGGTTTAAAAAAAAGTTTTTTAAGTTTATTTCCTCCGGGCGTGGGTAACGCCCAAAAAGAATTTGAAAAGGGGACGCAGTTTCCACGTTGGAAAAGTTCCCAGCCCCGCCCCCCCGCCCGGTCCGAAGAGCCCAAAAAGGCG
>NC_051411.1:11360876-11365241 GCF_015228065.2 Penaeus monodon
GGGGGTTGTTTTCCTTCCTTTCGCCCGGGGGAAAATTAACAAAAACTTCAATTTAAAGGTTTCTTTTTTTTTTTCCCAAAATTTAAAAGGTTAAAAAGGATACTCTTTTCCAAGCCCTTCCCTTTCCCCTTCGGTGTATGAACGAAAAGATAAAACGAAGAAATCTGCCAAGGAACCCTATTTGTCCGCACGTCCTTTTTTTGGTGTTCTAAACAGCGTAAGCCAGAGGTTAACCACCTCCCCCTCCCCCCCCACCTCACGTTAGGTTTTACGCTCGTGAAAAGGGTGAAAAAAAAAAAGAATGCCCCTTTGGGTTTTTTAAAACTTTTTTCTCTGGTCATAGGAAGATGGGAATTCTTTGGGATGATTTTTGTGCTCTTTCTTTAACAAATTAATATTACTTGGTAAGATATAATGCGAAATTCAAAAGGGTTTTGGTGTAAATGCTTTGATTGATGATGCCGTCTGTTTTTTTTTTTTTTTTTCCCCCGACTTTATAAACACTTTTAAGGGGGCCTGTTGGTAAAGGGCGAAGCCGGAAATTCGCAAAAACCCAAAAGTAACACCACACACAAACCCACAAACAAAAAAAACCCCACACAAACACACACACACACACCACACACCAAAACCACACACACACACCAACACACACACACACACACCGTCAATAGCGCTTAAACCGACAAAAATCCGCCTAAACCCATCTCAGCGAGATATTATCCTTCCCTGAATTTATTAAAGCAGTGCTCGTTGACATGCCTAAGATCCGGGTTTTTTTTCTGCCTTCTCCTCTCTCTCTTTCCCCTTTTCCCCTCTCTCCTCTCTCTCTCCTCCTTTCTCTCTCCTCTCCTCTTTTTCTCCTCCTCTCTCCTTCTTTATTAAAAGGCGGGGTGAGTTTCATTCCTTCGAACCTTTCCCTTTATCGTTCCCACGTAATATCCTACCTGCAAAAACCCCTCACCACATCGCCAACTAATTTCCCTTTCCCTCATGGTTTTCCCCCCTCTCCTCTCGGACATGACACACATAGGCCCCCACACACACCCCACACACACCCACACCACACAAACCCCACACCACCACACACACCCCACCACAACACACACAAACACACCACACACACACAATATATATAATTTATATATTAATATATATATATATATTTTTTTATTTATTATTTATATGTTAAAAATTTCTACGCACTGAATGGGTTGCTTGTTATAAATTGCCCTACATTAAAAATGATAACCCATCTTAATAAAGCAAAAAACCTGTATAATGTAAACAATAATTTATACGCATAGATCAAAAAAAAATAAAATTATTAGGAACGCAAATATCCATCTCCATAAAATGCCTAAGCCTGAGAATTGTTAAAGGTGCGCATGCGCGTATGTTTACATACGTTGTACCTTATGATAAATACTATATTACGCTAAAATATTGTCGAAATACTACCATACTTCATCCGACATGGTTCAATAACTTCATGGGGTTGTTAAAGCTGGTGATGTCACTGCTACTATCGCAGTCACTGACCTTGCTCCCTTGTTCCCTTGAGTGGCGGTGGCTTGAGGAAATACAGGACTTAAAAGCGTAATCGCATAACTTTTAGTGTATCAGTAACGAAAACAAATTATTATCTTTACATAATCTCTCTCTCTCTCTCCTCTTCTCTCTCTCTCTCTCTCTATCTCTCTCTCCTCTCTCTCTCTCTCTCTTCCCATGAGCTGCCTTACTTACGCAACCAGGATTTTTTTTTTTGAGAGGGGGAGAGGTATTAGAATGAAAAGTTATGACTGGAGAGAAAATCCAAAGCAAGCCACTTTTGCTTCTCTTCATCAGATATACATAGAGAGTTAGAACGTTTTATTTAGATAAGTAAAAACTTTGTCATCATTATGATTATTTATACATTTCTTACACGGAAAGACCTTTCGAGACAAATGTCTTAAAATTGTTATCACCTGAACATTATTTGTCAATCGCGCAATCTAATTATACACGATATGATACTGTGATAGTAAATAAATACAAAACGAGGTGAAGTTATAACATTTCTTGAGCAGATGGTTGAGATTCACAACCTCGTGACGACACATGCGCAAGAACTCTGTATGTGAGATATCTTTTCGTCTGTATTTATTGTTTTATTTTTGTTGTTGTGTTGTTCTTGTTGTTTTGATGTTGCTTTAGTTGTGACTTTCCTAGACAAGAACCAGCAGAAGAGGAAAAAGGAGAAAAATTAAGGATTATCAGCTCTCAATTAACCCTGTTGGTGCGATAGATAAGAGCGATGAAAAACGCTTTACGTTTTTATCTAATCGTTGTACCAAGTAATCTAATAACATAAATGCTTGATTTATTTCTCTTAATTATATTACAATTCCATTGTAAATGAATATGTGGCATAGCTTTGTTGCCTTGGGTGTTGACTATGAGATAAGACTAATTTCTTCTATATCACTTTTTGACAGAATTCCATGTGTATTGCAGTCAGAGGCGCTGGCCTCATGGTGTTTCTCTATTAGCGTGCGCTGATGGTTTTATACGTAAACAGTTTTATATACCTTGATATGTAACATACAAAGCAGGGCAAGAGAGGAGAGGTAGAGTCAGGTCTCCGTAAATTTTAATCTTGTAGGCAGTGCCAGCGATACAAGCACAAGGTATTTACACATCCAAGTAAGTCATGTATTTGGATATTTACTTTGTAGTTAAACAATATTTGATAAAAACACAATTAACACAATAATAGTTTGTACTTAATGATTAATGAAAGAACATGATTAGTTCTAAGTTATATACGAAGGAGGATTATTTAACATTTTCATTCAGCTTATGACTCGTACGTACGTGTGAACTAGTCAACGCGACTCGAACTCCGTGACAGAATCTGCATAAAACATGGAAGTGCACGCGCGTTATCAGGGATTTTGTCGGGGATAAAATGCCCACGTGGCCTCGCCTTTATGGGTATAGCCAATCACTCGGCTTCAGACAAAAAAAAACGTACGGCATGACCTTCTCTTTTGTTATGAATTGGCCGTATCTCTTATGTCATGCCCGTCCGCGCTCAAGGAAATGCATAGTGTGTGTTTGGTTCCGGCACTTAGGACCTTTCTCTACAGGTGCAAGTGCCATCCAAGATCAGAGAGAATGCATGACTTAACCTCATGCACTCGTTATTTCTCTTAGGCCTCTGAGAGAGAGGGTGGGGAAGTGTGTGTGTGTATGAATGTGTGTGTGTGTGTGTGTGTGTGTGTGTGTGAGTGTGTGTGTGTGTGTGTGTGTGTGTGTGTGTGTGTGTGTGTGTGTAAAACTTTTCTGTCCATACACACTAACGCTTATTCTCACTATTCTAAAAAAGAAAAGGGTCTGTACGGGAATCTCATCTGCGCTGTGGGAAAACCCTCTTAGCGCGGCGCGGCCGAGGCTGTTTCAAATGCCCTTAAGCCAAAGGTCGTAGTTTCTCTTCATTTTTATCTATATCCATTTATGTAAAATACGCTGCCAACCATATAAATAAGACATAATTACGACCTCATGTCTGCTGGCGTGCGATTGCTCCACCCTATGTCTTGGGAGAGTGAAGAGTGGAGGGGTGGAGGGATAGGTGGACCTGTTTTAGCTTTGCAGAATCTTAATGGGCGGAAAATATGTCCAGTTAAAAAAATAAATGAACAAATAAAAATTTGATAATAAATACGACCTCATGTTCCTTTTCTGACTGGCGTATTGCGTCATGTTACGTCATGGGACAGATAGGCATACGTGTATATGTACAATGCTTATGTTTATATGTACATACGTATATGTCTATATGTATATACGTTAAAAGGCTGATTAAAAGGGCAAAATAATGATAATAATAATAAATAAAATAAATAAACCTTTTCGTAATAGAAGTCTATTTCATTTGCTCATTCAGGCAGGTCGTTGACTCCACTGAGATGAGAGACCTCCGCCTCCCCTCTTCCGGCCCATTGTCAAGGGACCAGACACGTTCCATGGTTCTTCTTTTCGTAATGTAGCTGTGGGGTATGTAATACGGTATTGGTATACACCCGCCGAATGTGTTTATGTGTTGGATGGGAGGGAGGGAGGGAGGGGAGGGAGGGAGGGAGAGGAGAGGAGGGAGGGGAGAGGAGACGAGAGAGCGAGAGAGAGAGAGAGGAGAGAGAGAGAGATGGAGAGGAGAGACAGAGAGAGAGAGAGAGAGAGAGAGAGAGAGAGAGAGAGAGAACGTTGGAATTATAATATATATATATATATATATATATATATTATATATAAAAACCTGTGTACACAACATAATATTCATACCAGATAAACACACAATACACACAGCACATCGACAGC
>NC_051411.1:11365341-11372135 GCF_015228065.2 Penaeus monodon
ATATATATTATATATATATATATTCATAAGAAAATAACCTGGATAGATCAATAGATAGGTACATTCAGTGATCGGCCTCGATGTACGGAACTATCTGATGTTTGCAGATAGATAAAGCAATGCCGACACAAATACTATGTATCACCGATGCATTATTGCGGATACTTCGTTGTAAGAAAATAGTCCCATTGGTATGTAAATATTTTATTTACTAATTTAATACAAGGCAAACGATGGTAGCAAATCATCACAGTACTAGAAATTATAATGCAAATGAGAGGTCCAATCGTGGCATTAGAGAGAAGGGGGAGAGAGGAGAGAGAATGAGAGAGAGAGAGAGAGAGAGAGAGGGGGGGGGGAGCCTGAAATAGGGTGGGAGGGAGAGAAAGTCAGTTTGAAATAAGGAGGGAGGGAGAGGGGACAGCTTCCGAACCGTCAATTATCTTTTCTCGATTTTGTCAGTTTTCAATAGATCGTCAGCAACAAAGCAGAGACACGACAAACAAACACACGCACCGGCCCTTCGGAGTTGTGCGAGGAAGAGGAAGAGTGAGAAGAAGAAAGTAAGGCAAAAAAAGGAAGAAATACAAAACCATTTCCGCTTCCTGCTCACAAAACCACCTTTAAACGTTGCAAAATATCTACACGTCTTCGGCTTTGCTCGTGATGAACAACCAGAGCCGAGGCAAAATGAGGCAGAAATCATCTGAACCCACAGGTACCTAAACATGTAAAAGATAAAGGCAATTTACATCTGAATACCCCCCCCCCCCACCCCGTCTCCAAAAAGGGGGGAGGGGGCGAAGGAGGAAAAAGATAGAGAATCAAATCCCTAGGAAGGACGCCCGAATTACAGGTTCTACGCTTTTACGTTGTCACGCAGACACAAAAGAGCCAGGGCATTGCTGGTAATCGATTCGCGGCCGTCTCTGAGGCGGACGCAATCAACGCATTCATTACCTAAAGGAAACATTCATATCATACCAGTTTCACCATCGGGCTAAAAAGACAGTGGATTCCAAACCGACGAGATTCTGAAAGCAGAATCATTTCTAAACCCGGTGAAGCTTTTTTTCTTTAACGACAGCAAAGACAAAGCCTCACGGTCTGATGAGCAGGATGTCTGAAGAAAATGACCCTCCACAAACGGTACGACAGAGCAGGACACTTCCTAGTATTTGTTTTGCAAGTTTTGGTGCCTCTGGAGTACAACAGGGGGACTTTGCATCATATTCAAACACAGTACTATCGCACTTATAGTATCTACAGAAAAATAGTTCTAAAAAAACATTGAACCTCGAGATTACAGAATAAACCAACCATACAAAAGGCAATGGAAAAAAGCAAAGAGAACATGATAGCGTCTCGTATAAAACACAAAATGTCATGCAACGCCATAAAATGGATCATTCTACTTAGTGACGGCCTTGAAACATTATGGCTCTCAGCTCTCCCCGGTTGGCTGCCTCGTGAAATCAGTGTCCTGGGTGTATTTTCCGTATGAGAGAATACACATCAAAGCCTCTTCTTCCTCCAAACGAAGTATTAGAGTCCCGTCTTCCTTAAGCTGAGCGGTCTTAACAATTACCAATTTCTGAGCAACAATAAACAATAACCCCCATACGACTGCACCCTCCCGTCCCATCTAAGCAATGACGAGTGACTACAAGTTACTTCAGCATTTGAATAGAACCCCTTAAAGCACAGTATATCTAGCGACATCTAAAAAGGAAGCGAGCCGTGCCACACACACGCACACACACACACACACACACACACACACACACACACACACACACACACACACATATATATATATATATATATATATATATATATATATATATATATATATATATATATATATATATATATATATATGCACACATATATATACATACATACATATATATGTAGGTATATATATATATATATATATATATATATATATATATATATATATATATATATATATATATATATATATATACACACATATATATACGTACATATATATACATACATACATACATATATATATATATATATATATATATATATATATATATATATATATATATATATATATATATATTTATATATATTTATATAAACGCAAAGAATCATATGTATTCATTGTATATACCCATACGCACTCATATGGGTGCTTATGTGTTTCTACGTGATTGTACGGGGGATGGATATCAGAGTCCCTAAACATGAAGTGAGAATCGCATGGGCAGACACAGAGCTCCCCGTGGCCTTGAGTTAGACACTGTTGAAGGGACAAAGAACACGCATCACCGCTTCCTTAAATTCAGTGGTCTTTATGATACAACAGTGAACCTATCGAAACAGGTGTGTGGGTTTGTTGGTATATCAGAAGAACTCATCTTCTCTGCGTGTAATAAGCAAGTTTGACTGGTCAATGCATATATATCTCGTTGTGGGGATCAGTAAAACATGGAGTTGCTGCGCTTAACTCTAGGTATTGAGGAGGATCTACGTGGCACTACAGAGGGTTGTTTACATCTCGGATATAAAACTTTGCCGTTAGATGGCGTACATAAAAGAAAACATACTCTTACATAATTAACTGAACAAAATAGAATTTCACCTTAGATAATATGAGGTATATCATAGATACATGAAACAAAGTATCCTTATACTAATAACCATCTTTGGTTATTCTAACATCCCCTCTTCATTAAAGATGGGTGTGTGATCTGAGAATCTATCCTCCGATACACTTAAAAACTTCCAACTTCTTCTCGTTTACAGGTTTTGTAAATATATCAGCTGGATTCTGTTGTGTAGGAACATAAAATAACTTTACCTTTCTCTACTTCATCTCTAATGAAATGGTAATGAATATCAATATGCTTTGATCTTTGGTGATTTACTGGATTTCTGGCAAGATTAATAGCACCTTGGTTATCAACTCCTAAGTCTACAGATTTTGACTTAAACCCTTATAGATCAGATATAATTTGTCTTAGGAACTTTGCTTCCTGAATGGCGTAAGTAAGGGCCATGTACTCTGCTTCACATGATGGAAGTGTAACTGTTTGTTGCTTCTTACTTCTCCATGATATAAGTGGTCCATCATTATGTAATTGGAAACAATATCCTGATATGCTTTTTCTGTCTTCTGATGATCCCCAGTCTGAATCACAAAATCCTTGGAGTTGAACTGGTTCATCTGACTTTCTAAATGTAAGACCATATGTCATGGTGCCTTTCAAGTACTTAAGAACATGTTTAGCAGAATTTAATTGAGCTTTTGTGGGTTTTGACATATATTGTGAAAGTTTTGTAACTACCTGTGATAACATATATGAGACTACCAACTATTTCTCTGTAAAGACTTGCATTAATTAACTCATTAGATCCTACTGTTGAGGTGTTTATAATATTTGGATCACATGGTATATTTCTTGCATAACAATCTGACATGTTGAATCTATCCAAAATCTTTTCTACATATTTGGTTTGATTCACCTCAATGTAATTTTTACCTGTAACAAATGGCATCCCAAGAAACCAGTTTAGTTTACCTAAATCAGTCATTCTAAATTTTTGACAAAGAGATTCCTTACATTTGTTCATCAGGGACATGTTACTGCTAGCAATAATTAAGTCATCCACCCATAAGAGCACAACAATATCACTGTGCCTATCATGCTTTAGATACAGACAATGATCACTCTGTGATAGTTTGAATCCTTCTGAAATAAAGAATTTATGGATTACACTATTCCACATCCTGCCACATTGTTTCAGACCATAAAGTGATTTTTTCAGTTTACAGTACAAAACATATCTTTGTCCTCATAACCTTCAGGTTGTTCTTCATAAATTTCATGATCAATATCAGCATTCAAATAAGCTGTTTTAACATCCATTTGGTGTATTACCTTTTTCTGTACAGCTACATCCAATAAAGCACGAAGTGTAGACATTCTTGCTGTTGGTGCAAAAGTCTTGTAGTCGATGTCTTTTACCTGTGAATATCCTTTGGCGACGTACCTTGCTTTGTATTTTTCTTTGCTGTCTGGTCCAGGTTTTACTTGATAGACTCATCTTCCGCCTACAGCAGCATGTGTCTCAGGCAGTATGGTAAGTTCATAGGTGTTGTTGTCTTGAAGTGAAGATATTTCCTCGTCCATTGCTTTCTTCCACTGGGTTCCCTCTGGAGATGAAATAGCCTCTTGATAGGTGGCTGGTACTGGGTTATGTGACATGGTGGCAATGATGTATAAAGCTATTAGGTGTTACACTGGAAATACTGTCGTCCAGTTCATCAGTAATGTAGTCATCTAATTTTGAGGGTTTCCGTCTTTCTCGAGTTGGATATCTTTCTTCACTTGTGTTATCTGGTGGCTTGTCTTGTCTAGTCTCCACCAATATGTCATCTTTATCTGAGGTTTGCTCGTCATTTGGTGGCTCATCTTCATTGGGTAAGTTTTCCATGAGCTTAACACATCTTATTTTCTTTACCGTTTTAGTTTTTGGGAAGTAAATCAAGTAGGCTGGACTCTGGTCATCATAGCCCACAAATATTCCCTCCTTACTTCTGGGATCAAGTTTCTGTTTCTCTTGTTCATATGCAAAACATCTTACTCCAAAAATATTCATTTTGCTGATGTTTGGCCGTCTTCCAGTAAGCATTTCTACTGGAGTCTTCTGAATTCTGGGATTATAACACCTGTTCCTGATATAACAAGCAGCCTTCACAGCATAAGCCCACATATCTTTGGGTAATTTGGACTCAATCAGTAAACATCGAGCCATGTCAAAAACTGATTTGTGTGATCTCTCAACTGTTCCATTTTGATGTGGAGAGTAGGGTGCAGAAAATTCTTGTTTAATCTTATTCTCTATAAGGAGTGTTCTGAATTCCTGATTTGTAAATTCTGTTCCATGGTCACATCTTAGTCTTTTTATATTGCCATATGGTGCTGTTTCTGCAAGATACCTCTTCATTGCATGTACTGTATCACCCTTATATCTAATGAGGTAGATTCTAAGAGCTCCTGAGTAGTCTATAAAAGAGATACTATATCTGTAACCTCCTTTAGCTGCTGGATCAATAGGTCCTACTATATCACAGTGTACTAAATCCAAAGGTTGTTTAGCCTTTTTGTCAGGCTTTCTATTTCTATACTGTGTCATATTACCAAGAACACATGTGGTACAGCTAAACTTCTCTTTACTCAATATGTGCATCTCATCGACAGTTGCTTCAAGTTTTTGCACATCTGTCACATTGCAGTGCCCTAGGATTTTATGCCATTCCTCTAGGGTGTGCTTTGCTTCTCCTAAATGGATCTTGTTGAGTTTATCCATTTTAGAGTTTTTGTTTAGCTTATCTCTAGGTAAGTAGAACAACTTGTTTTTCTCTATAATGTTGAATATCCTGCCATCCTTGGTAGTTAGTGAGCTGCCATTATGTGAAAAAGTAATGCTGTGTCCACTCTTAATGGTTTTCCATACTGACATGATGTCTTGTTTAAGTCCTGGTATGTATAGTGCATCTTTTAACACATTACTTCTTGAGTAGCCTTCTCGATCTTGGATAAAGTCCTTGACATCACCAACTCCTTGTACAGTTCCTTGCTGTCTTTGGCCATCTGCCAGCTGGTTTTGTGGATCAAAAGACTCTACTACTATTATATAAATCAATCATGAGTAAATTTTCTTCCGCTTCGAAGCTTGATATATTCTGTTTTCCAATGTCACACAACTCTGAGGTCGCTTCAACAGGTCGTAACCTTGGTAGGTGTGTTACATGGAAAGAGTATTCATAGTTTTGTTTTCGCTTGTGTCATTTGCAGAATTTACTGAGTTATTACTCTTCCTGAGGTTCTTCGCTCTGCATTCACTAGTATTGTGAGTTCGTGACTGATGAAGTTCACACCATTTTTTATGATTCTGAGGTTTGTTTACTCTTTTAAACTCACCACCTTTATAGCATTTAAATGCAAAATGGCCTGGTTCACCACACTTAAAGCATCTCTTCTATTTAACTGTGCTATTGCCATGGGGAACCATTACTCTTTCTGTATCAGAATTTTCTCTGAGGCGATCTTCATGACTTAATAGAGCTGTCTTTAATCCAATGTAATCATATGGAGGGTTGCGTTGATTAGCCACGTCTACAAAATTCTTGTACTAAGGTGGAAAGTCCTTTCAGTGTACTTTTCACCAAAAAACGATCACTAACACTCTCACCTGATTCTCTTAGTGCTGCTACTATCTCTTCTATGAACTATAGTAACACTGCCATCTTCTAGTTTTTTGTTTATGAATAACCCCCATAAGGAATATAACCTGTGGTTTGTTTCTCTCATGTATTACTTTCGTAGCACTGCCAAAGCTTTCACACTGTCTCCTCTTGCTTCCCGTTTTATCATGCAAAGGGACGTTCTGTCAAGATAACCTGTTAGATAACTGTAGATTGTCCCTTTGGCATTCTCCAGATTATAACCATCTGGGCGTTCTGAAACATATTTGTCAAACGCGAGATGTAGTCTCATAACATGCAAAGCGCCTTGAAAATGTTCTTCCCACAAGTCATAATTACCCGCATTACCATCAAACTGCTTAAATCTGGGCCCATAACCTGTTGGTATGTCAGAAGAACTCATCTCTGCGTGTAATAAGCAAGTTTGACTGGTCAATGCATATATGACTGGGATGCATATATGACTGGGATCAGTAAAACATGGAGTTGCTGCGCTTAAATCTATGTATTGAGGAGGATCTACGTCACAGGGCAGTAAATAACCTTA
>NC_051411.1:11382235-11392235 GCF_015228065.2 Penaeus monodon
CGATCGGCGGTGTGTACACTCCTCCCAAAGCTTGCCTCGGAGTAGGGACCAGTGTTGTCACTCGCTAAGTTTGGAAAAAATAGATGGGTTGCCTAAAACCACTCATATTCCTTGTAAAAAAAATTATCCCTGTATCTCATATTGATAGTCCTAACCGCATAAAAAGTGTTATTTACCTTAATTCATAAGTAGTTAAGATCATGTAATTAATAACACTTTGTACACGTTCCTGTACTTTACTAGGAAAGAACTATCGTCAATGTCTGTGCCAGAGTTGCCACCTCGCGTTTTTTTCATCTTTCCCCATAACCGGCGCACCTGTTTTTTTTTAATCAACAATGAGACATGTTGAGTTCTCCCAGTTTCACATGTAACTCCTTGGCGAACAATTGTCGTGCTAGACTAGCACAACAATAGCTCGGAGGCAATGAGAAAAAAAAAAAAAAAAAAAAAAAAAAAAAAAAATCAGTTAATGCAACAAGCTTGTTATAGACGTGTCTGCACCGATTTAACGCTCTCCGTTTTCACCGTATACTTCAACATTCTGCTTAGTGAGAAAATTGCATACTAGATGAATTAAGCATAAAAAACTAGATTTATGGAAACCCAGGTCACAGTGAAAAAACACAGATCTAGGCTTGAAAACCCAGGCGTGGCAACAGTGCTAGGTACATATTTCGTAAACAGTAAGATCGTTGCCGTGTGTCACTCAAGTAATTGCTCGTTTCTCCACGCAGATCGAGTGTATTTACTTGAAACGGCTGGAAGATATTTTATGGTTCTTGCTGATGAACTTAGATGTGGTTCTAAAATCTACCCAGCTGTGAAAATACGATGAGAAAAAAACTAGCATCAATGTGTAATGGATTAAAATTCTACATATGGCAATGAGAGGTGAGGTACCAACTAGTCTGCGAGATGCTTCGTAATGCATTTTCCCCCATAGTAACAGGTGTGCCATTTTTATTAGTAACATAAAAGTTAGCAGACTTTGTTGTTTGTGTAGAGGGTTGATTACCATTTAATTTCATGATTTTCAGACTAACCCGTTTTCTTATTACAAAAGATGTTTTAAGACAAAGTGATGGCGCGTTTAAACCTAATACTTTTGTATCAGTGTATTGTGTTACCATTCCCTTTTGAATAAAAATGATACACTTAGAAAAGTATCCTTGTGTGATGTACAGTAGTTTAGTCTACTCAGTGAAAACCCCTTGAGTAATTTCTCTGGAGACATCCGGTGGATAAGAACAAACAATTTTGAATTTTAAAATCAACACCACCCAATGCGAAGTCAGTTATTACATGGCTTGTTAATATATATATATATATATATATATATATATATATATATATATATATATATATATATGTGTGTGTGTGTGTGTGTGTGTGTGTGTGTGTGTGTGTGTGTGTGTGTGTGTGTGTGTGTGTGTGTGTGTGTGTGTTGGTATGTGTGTGTGTGTGGTGTGTGTGTGTGTGTGTGTGTGTGTGTGTGTGTGTGTGTGTGTGTGTGTGTGTGTGTATTGTGTGTTTATCTGTGTATGTGAATATATATGTATGTGTACACATGGGTGTTTATATATATATATATATATATATATATATATATATATATATATATATATATATATAAATATAACCGCTTCTCTCTCTCTCTCTCTCTCTCTCTCTCTCTCTCTCTCTCTCTCTCTCTCTCTCCCTCTCCCTCCCTCCCTCCCTCCCTCCCTCCCTCCCTCCCTCCCTCCCTCCCTCCCTCCCAACACATAAACACATTCGCGGGTGTATACCAATACCCGTATTACATACCCCACAGCTACATTACGAGAAGAAGAACCAATGGAACGTGTCTGGTCCCTTGACAATGGGCCGGAAGAGGGGAGGCGGAGGTCTCTCATCTCAGTGGAGTCAACGACCTGCCTGAATGAGCAAATGAAATAGACTTCTATTTCGAAAAGGTTTATTTATTTATTTATTATTATTATCATTATTTTGCCCTTTTAATCAGCCTTTTACGTATATACATATAGACATATACGTATGTACATATAAACATAAGCATTGTACATATACACGTATGCCTATCTGTCCCATGACGTAACATGACGCAATACGCCAGTCAGAAAAGGACATGAGGTCGTATTTATTATCAAATTTTTATTTGTTCATTTATTTTTTTAACTGGCATATTTTCCGCCCATTAAGATTCTGCAAAGCTAAAACAGGTCCACCTATCCCTCCACCCCTCCACTCTTCCACTCTCCCAAGACATAGGGTGGAGCAATCGCCGCCAGCAGACATGAGGTCGTAATTATGTCTTATTTATATGGTTGGCAGCGGTATTTTACATAAATGGATATAGATAAAAATGAAGAGAAACTACGACCTTTGGCTTAAGGGCATTTGAAACAGCCTCGGCCGCCGCGCTAGAAGGGTTTTCCCACAGCGCAGATGAGATTCCCGTACAGACCCTTTTCTTTTTTAGAATAGTGAGAATAAGCGTTAGTGTGTATGGACAGAAAAGTTTTACACACACACACACACACACACACACACACACACACACACACACACACACACACACACACACACACACACACACACACACACACTTCCCCACCCTCTCTCTCAGAGGCCTAAGAGATAACGAGTGCATGAGGTTACGTCATGCATTCTCTCTGATCTTGGGTGGCACTTGCACCTGTAAGGAAAGGTCCTAAGTGCCGGAACCAAACACACACTATGCATTTCCTTTGAGCGCGGACGGGCATGACATAAGAGATACGGCCAATTCATAACAAAAGAGAAGGTCATGCCGTACGTTTTTTTTGTCTGAAGCCGAGTGATTGGCTATACCCATAAAGGCGAGGCCACGTGGGCATTTTATCCCCGACAAATCCCTGATAACGCGCGTGCACTTCCATGTTTTATGCAGATTCTGTCACGGAGTTCGAGTCGCGTTGACTAGTTCACACGTTACGTACGGAGTTCATAAGCTGAATGAAAATGTTAAATAATCCTCCTTCGTATATAACTTAGAACTAATCATGTTCTTTCATTAATCATTAAGTACAAACTATTATTGTGTTAATTGTGTTTTTATCAAATATTGTTAACTACAAAGTAAATATCCAAATACATGACTTACTTGGATGTGTAAATACCTTGTGCTTGTATCGCTGGCACTGCCTACAAGATATTAAAATTTACGGAGACCTGACTCTACCTCTCCTCTCTTGCCCTGCTTTGTATGTTACATATCAAGGTATATAAAACTGTTTACGTATAAAACCATCAGCGCACGCTAATAGAGAAACACCATGAGGCCAGCGCCTCTGACTGCAATACACATGGAATTCTGTCAAAAAGTGATATAGAAGAAATTAGTCTTATCTCATAGTCAACACCGAAGGCAACAAAGCTATGCCACATATTCATTTTACACTGGAATTGTAATATAATTAAGAAAAATAAATCAAGCATTTATGTTATTAGATTACTTGGTACAACGATTAGATAAAAACGAAAGCGTTTTTCATCGCTCTTATCTATCGCACCAACAGGGTTAATTGAGAGTCTGATAATCCTTAATTTTTCTCCTTTTTCCTCTTCTGCTGGTTCTTGTCTACGGAAAGTCACAAATAAAGCAACATCTAAACAACAAGAACAAACACAACAACAAAAATAAAACAATAAATACAGACGAAAAGATATCTCACATACAGAGTTCTGCGCATGTGTCGTCACGAGGTTGTGAATCTCAACCATCTGCTCAAGAAATGTTATAACTTCACCTCGTTTTGTATTTATTTACTATCACAGTATCATATCGTGTATAATTAGATTGCGCGATTGACAAATAATGTTCAGGTGATAACAATTATAAGACGCACATTTGTCTCGAAAGGTCTTTCCGTGTAAGAAATGTATAATAATCATAATGATGACAAGGTTTTGCATATCTAAATAAAACGTTCTTAACTCTCTATGTATATCTGATGAAGAGAAGCAAAAGTGGCTTGCTTTGGATTTTCTCTCCAGTCATAACTTTTCATTCTAATACCTCTCCCCCTCTCAAAAAAAAAATCCTGGTTGCGTAAGTAAGGCAGCTCATGGGAAGAGAGAGAGAGAGAGAGAGAGAGAGAGAGAGAGAGAGAGAGAGAGAGAGAGATTATGTAAAGATAATAATTTGTTTTCGTTACTGATACGCTAAAAGTTAATGCATTACGCTTCTAAGTCCTGTATTTCCTCAAAGCCACCGCCACTCAAGGGAACAAGGGAGCAAGGTCAGTGACTGCGATAGTAGCAGTGGCATCACCAGCTTTAACAACCCCGTGAAGTTATTGAAACAATGTCGGATGAAGTATGGTAGTATTTCGACAATATTTTTAGGTAATATAGTATTTTCATAAGGTAAACGTATGTAAACATACGCGCATGCGCACTTAACAATTCTCAGGCTTAGGCATTTTATGGAGATGGATATTTGCGTTCCTAATAATTTTATTATCTTTTGATCTATGCGTATAAATTCATTGTTTACATTATGACAGTGTTTGCATTATGTAAGATGTGGTATATCAGTTTTAATGTATGGCAACTTCTATAATCAAGCAACATTCAGAATGCGTAGAAAGTTTAACATATAAATAAATAAATAAATAAATATATATATATATATATATATATATATATATATATATATATGTGTGTGTGTGTGTGTGTGTGTGTGTGTGTGTGTGTGTGTGTGTGTGTGTGTGTGTGTGTGTGTGTGTGTGTGTGTGTGTGTGTGTGTATGTGTGTGTGTGTGTGTGTGCCTATGTGTGTCTATGTCCGAGAGGAGAGAGCGAAACATGAGGAGAAAGTGGATATAGTTGGCGATGTGGTGAGGGGTTGCTAGGTAGGATATTACGTGGTGAACGATGATAGGAAGTGTTCAGAAGGAATGAAACTCACCCCGCCCTTAATAAAGAGAGAGAGAGAGAGAGAGAGAGAGAGAGAGAGAGAGAGAGAGAGAGAGAGAGAGAGAGAGAGAGAGAGAGAGAGAGAGAGAGAGAGAGAGAGAAGCAGAAACCAGATACTTAGGCATGTCAACGCAGCACTAGCTTTAATAAATTCAGGGATAGGATAAGTATCTCGCTGAGATGTAGGCTTAGGCGTGATGTTGTCGGCTTAAGCGCCTCATTGACGGTGTGTGTGTGTGTGTGTGTGTGTGTGTGTGTGTGTGTGTGTGTGTGTGTGTGTGTGTGTGTGTGTGTGTGTGTGTGTGTGTGTGTGTGTGTGTGTGTGTGTGTGTGTGTACTTATTGAGTTTTGCGAAGTTCAGGCTTCGCCCTTTACGCTGAACAGGCCCTTAAATAGTGTGTGTATACGTACGTGCGTGGGAAAAAACAAACAAACAGACGGGCATCATCAATCTAAAGCATTTACACCTTAAATCCTTTTGAATTTCTTCATTATATCTTACCACGTAAGTATTAATTTGATAAAGAAAGAGCAGCAAAATCATACCAAGAATTCCATCTTCCTACTGACCAGAGAGAAGATTTAAGAAACCAAAGAGGCCATTCATTTTTTTTCATCCTTTTCACGAGCGTACAAACCTAACGCTGAGGTGGGGGGGAGGGTGGAGGTGGTTAACCTCTGGCTTACGCTGTTTAGAACACCATAAAAAGGACGATGCGGATCAAATAGGATATCCTGTGGCAGATTTTCTTCGTTTTTATCTTTTCGTTCAGTACACTCTGAAGGGAGAGGAAGGTTCTTGGGAAAAGAGTACTCCTTGTACACTTGTGAAATTGCTGAAAAAAAATATGATAATCCTTAAGTTAGAAGTTCCTGTTGAAGTTCCTCCGAGGCGAAAGGAAGGAGCGAAAGCATCCAGCGACCCTACCCCCAACCCCTCATCCCACCCTACCCCTACAGTGCCTCGCCTCTTCTCCCTTCTCTCTGCCACCTCTGACGCTGACACAGAATCTCTTGTTTGTCATACTATCTCGCAGCGACCCCGCATAGTCTTAAGCAGATGTAGAGGCCCTGCTAGGCTGTACCCTGCAACTCTTGCTGTTTCTTCTGCTGCTTCTTTCTGCTGTTACTGACCAGCCCTTTTCTTTTGACTGCTGCTGTTTATTACTCCTGCTTTTTCTAATGTTACTACTTATTCTTGTTTCTGCTTCTACTGCTTAACCCTGTATTTGTTTCTATTACAACTGCATACTTATTCTGCTTCTGCAGTGAAATTAAGAGTCGAATGAGAAACAGAGAGAAACGTTGTTAAGATCTCCTGATCTACGGTTATTTGTGTAAATAATTAGACATAGTAATGGGGGGTGAGGTGGGGGTCAATCAGTAAAATTGTGTGATTAAATATATATAATAAGGATTTGCTAAAAAATTCTGTTTTAGAAAAAAGTACAATGACATTATAAGTGAATTGTCAGTCTTTAGAAAATGTCTAATTTCCTTAGTAATACACACACTTTATACAAACGCTCTCTTAAAGTGGCGTCTTTAGTGTTAAAAAACGGTGCAGCTGCCTTTATTTCTGTTGGTTAGATGTATACGTTTGATTCTGCGAAAGGTCTAAAAATTAGACAACAGTTTGTAATGTAATTAAAGTCATGTAAACAGATAATATTTTTACATTCTGCTATATGTGTGTTTGTTTTTATAAAAGTGATGCTTGACATAAAATCATTTCCATTATTTATTCGTATTATTGTTTATTGAAAATTACTGTAAAATTGCTCTATTGAACCCATTTAATTTTTTATATTCTATATTCTCTCTTCATTTAACAGCATTCAGAAAATAATTAATAGGCTTAAAATAAATGATGATTTTATTATTTTAAGTTCATGAATCATTTCATGATAAATCTTGTTTACATTATATAACAAAGATATAAGTAAATTTGCTATATAACATAGATACATCTGCATTTAAGTTGCCTTCCTTTTGTATCGATACGTATGAAATATCTGTATAGAAAAAAAAAACAACAACAACAGGAACGCTCAAGAAAACAGCAACATTTAGACACGAATCTGAACCACGAGAACAACTGTTTTCTCAGTAGATTCCATAAGGCATAGAAGTAAAAAAGAAAAGTGAAGAATAATAAGGATCGATCGCCCTGGTCCCCCTGCGCTCCTCACTTGGGGATGTGCCCGACCTCCATTAACTCGTCGAACACAGAGAGGAACCGCGGTCGCATGAGGGGATTCTTGTCAATCATGTCCAGGGACTTCACTCGGAGCTCCACGATGGCCCTCTCCAGGTCGTCCACATCGTTCCCCGTCGTCTGGAAGTCAGGCACGTCCTCCGGCTCCATCAGCAAGGCGCCTATGATCATCATGTTGAAGATGGCCCCTAAGACGTTGAAGTTCCGGAATTCCTGCAGGACTTCGGCCTCGCTGAGACGCCCCCCGCCCCCTGCTCCTCCGGCCTCCATCACGGCGTTGAAGCTGCCTCGGTACGTCTCCAGGAGGGCGTCCAGGTTGGGCTTCCTGACGGCACCCGTGAGGCTCGTGTACAAGAAGTAGTTGAGGTCCACGGCGAAGGATTCCCGTCGAGACACCTGCAGGTCGATCAGCATCACTTCTGCAGGAATGCCCTCTTCGTTGTATCTGTTCGCAGTGATAGACAGGGCAATCTGATAGATGGCGATGGCATTGAGGGTAAGGATCTTTTCTCTGATTGTAACAATCGTAATTGTTTGTGTGATATTTTAGTTATACCCAATGATATCAATATGGATACTTATTGTAATGATAGTAAATGATGATACTGAAAACATTAGGCCCACTAGTAGTAGTACTACTACTGTTATCACTATAATTATAGTTATTGTCAATATTATTGTTATTATTATTATTATTATTATTATTATTATTATTATTATCATTATTATTATTATTATTGTCATTATTATCATAAACATCATTATTATAATAATTATTACTATCTTAAATTATTATTTAATCATTATCATATTATTATCATTACCATTACTATTTTCATCATTCATCATACGATGTCATTGTCATGATCGTGTGTGTGTGTGTGTTGTGTGGTGTGTGTGTGTGTGTGTGTGTGTGTGTGTGTGTGTGTGTGTGGTGTGTGTGTGTGTGTGTGTGTGTTATTATAGTATATATTATATATATATATATATATATATATATTATATTATCACACATACATAGTAACACACACACCAAACAATCAAACATTGCACTGGTGCACATACGTCACACACTAGGCTGGTGTGATGTTCTTAGTTGATTATAGTTGTTGTGTATGTGTGTGTGTTTTTTATATATATATATATATATTATATATATTAATATCACACAACACATACACATACACAAAACACATATAACACATACTGCCTTGCAGCTGTGATCATGCTAGCTCACACGCCTGCACGTCAGCCAGCGTACCATGCACTATGCACATTGATGAATAATGTTGTATATTATATATATGTGTATATGTGTAGTATGATGTTTGATTTTAGTTGTTGTGATGTTGATATGTATGTCACATGTTGTGTGTGTTGTCGTGCACACACACAAGTACAACCAACGACTTTGACAAACACACAACAACAACTAACAACTATGAATACTTGCGTGTGAGAGTGTGTGTGTTGTGGTGTGTGTGTGTGTATTGTTGAAAATTACGTGTAACGACGTTTTTGCGAAGATATTAAATATGATCTTAAAGACGTGGCGACTTCCCTAGAGTCCTCCCCAATGTTCAATCTGTTAATTCATGGAATACTTACTTGAAAAGCAGGTTGTTGTTCCAGGCGTCGCCATGACATATGACTTGATATTTGCATGGCTCCAATTGCTTCTCAAAAATCTCTTGCAACTTTGATTTAGTACTTTCAGCCCAGGTAATGCATGACTCATACCCGCCCACCTTCTTTAACATGAGTATTCCCGTATCTACGACTCCTTCGAACATCTTCAAGATACCTAATCCATCTTCCGTCATGTTTATCCAGCCTTTGTGCAAAAGTGTGTCTTTGAAATACTCGGGGTCTTTCTTCTGCAGTAGTAATGAGGCAGCGTGAAGTTTGGCCAGCTCTCTTAACACGAGGCTCGCGTGCGCGACGTCCAGTCCCTTCCGACGGTCGAACATCTTGAAGCCTCGAGGCCTCAAATCCTCCAGGAAAATCAGCTCCTTCCTTCTTCTCCAGAGTGCCGTAGTGACACTCCGGCATTGCCAATGGGCTGAGGTTATGTTCCTGTAAGACCTCATTCAGCTGAGGCAGCACCTTGATGTAGAATTCCGCCTCTTTGAGGAAAATCGTGTGTGTCATTTCCTCGAAGTTTTGCATGCCATGGCAAGGGTTGATCTTCACGATGTAACTTATGCGTTCGTCGTTGCCATTGAGGTTGAATTCCACCTCGACGCTGGACACCACAGACGCGTAGTTGTCGCCCTTGCTGGTGAAGTCCTTGATCTGCCAGGAGGTGAGTCTCGCCTCGCCGCCCTTGTGCGCCTTCAGGGCCTCCTTTACCGCCTCCTCCGTTATCAAGCTATGGCATGCCTTAATTCTTTCTGTAAAGGATTGAACGTTTTTGTGAGATAGGATGGAGGGAGTGAAGGAGGCAACAAGCTGTATTTTATTTGCCAGTATCATCTGTCATAATTATTATTATTATTAATATCATCGTTTTCGTTATTTTTTCATTATTATTATTTTTATTATTAATAGTATATATTGTATATATATATATATATATATATATATATATATATATATATATATATATATATATATTGGGAGTGGTAGTAGTGTTATTATCATTATCATAATTTTTTTCTATCGCTAATATCATTATCATCATCATCGTTGACGTTATTATAAACTCTCTCTCTCTCTCTCTGGTTTCTCAATTTCAGTCACTTAATGATTCACTCACTAACTCAAAAATGCATTTGTGCATACTGAAATGAGCATTACTTGCTCTAACATGAACCTG
>NC_051411.1:11404735-11414735 GCF_015228065.2 Penaeus monodon
ATATAGATATATATATTTCCATATATATACATATATATATATATATATATATATATATATATACATATATATATATATATATATATATACACGCATGTATTTGTGTGTGTGTGTGTGTGTGTGTGTGTGTGTGTGTGTGTGTGTGTGTGTGTGTGTGTGTGTGTGTGTGTGTGTGTGTGTGTGTGTGTGTGTGTGTGTGTGTGGATAATTCATACATCGCACACACACGCATATAGATAGATATGATTTTTTCTTACAATTCGTCAAGCCATAAATTTAATATATTACATAAATATTTACATAAACAAATAAATATATTACATAAACAAACCGTGTCTATATCATTATACAATAATTCTTACATACACATAACTCTGTAAATATGAAGTTAGTCATTCTCAATTATGCCGTTTTTATGTGAGCATATGTGTGTGTGTGTGTGTGTGTGTGTGTGTGTGTGTGTGTGTGTGTGTGTGTGTGTGTGTGTGTGTGTGTGTGTGTGTGTGTGTGTGTGTGTGAGGAGATAGATAGAAAGATAGATAGATAGATGGATAGATAGATAGAGAGACGAAGAGAGAGAGAGAGAGAGAGAGAGAGAGAGAGAGAGAGAGAGAGAGAGAGAGAGAGAGAGAGGGAGAGAGACAGAGACAGGGAGAGAGACAGAGACAGGGAGAGAGACAGAGACAGGGAGAGAAACAGAGACAGGGAGAGAGACAGAGACAGGGAGAGAGAGACAGAGAGAGAGAGAGAGAGAGAGAGAGAAAGAGCGGCAGAGTGCGTGTTTACAAACACCCAAATCCTACAAACCGCAATCTGGCTTTTGGTCTGAATACCAGGCAGATTCCAGACCCAAAAGACCGGAGCTCCCCCCCCCCCTGACAACGAGGACCACGCCCTAATCCGGTGGTATCAAACCGCTCTCAATGAACTCGTCAAACATCGCCAGAAACCGGGGCCGCAGGAGGGGATTCGTCTCGAGCATCGCCAGCGTCTTCTTCTTCACCTCCTCGAAGGCGGTGTCGAAGTTCCCCTCCTCGCAGGCCTCCACCTCCACCGCCTCCCTCGGGTCCACGAGCACCACGCCGATGGTCACCATGCCGAAGATCGCGCCGATGGTATTCTTCCTGCGGAACTCCTGCAGGACTTCCTCTCTCCCGAGTCGCAGGCCGCCTCCTCCGGCCTCCATCACGGCGTTGAAGCGGCCTCGGTACGTCTCCAGGAGGGCGTCCAGGTTGGGCTTCCTGACGTCACCCGTGAGGCTCGTGTACAGGAGGAAGTTGAGGTCGTTGGCGAAGGAGACGCGCCGACACGCCTGTAGGTCCAGGAGCATCACTTCTGCGGGAGAGGCATCGTCGCTGTACCTGAGGCGGGGAGGGGGGGAGGGGGGGAGGGGGGGTTATGGCAGTAGTGAGTCGGATGTAAAAGTAATAATTTAAAAAATATATATTATTGCCTGTCATGATCACCGTCATCATCCCATAATTATCTTTATAATCATAATCATTATTATTATCATTATAATCAGAATTCTTTATCATCATGATTATCATCACCGACATTATTATTATCATCACCGATATTATTATAATAATTGTCATCATGATTACCATTAATATTATAAAAAATAATCAGAATTATTATTGTTAACTTAATTGCTATCACCATCAAAATTACAAAATATTTCTTAACTGCTACATTATTATAAGTCATAGCAATGATTATAGCAATAACACTAACGAGAATAAAAATAACTATGATTATAACAACAATGGCAATAATGATGATAATTATAATCATAAGATTTCTTAAACGGAAAAAAGAATGTCATAACAAAAATGATAATACTAATGACTAAAATACTAATTTCTGAGCAGAAATATTACCAGTAAATATGAGATTTCTTTTTTCTTCTGCAGGTTATAATCTATAAAAAAAAATCATTTCTCTACCAAACGGTCGAGGAATTACCTGAAAAGCATGTTGTTGTTCCAGGCGTCCCCATGGCATAAAACGTGGTACTTGGTGGATTTCACGTCGTTCTCAAATATTTCTTGCAGTTTTGCCTTGACGTTCTTTACCCAGACTATAGAGCTTTCATATCCACCAATTTTACTCAGTATAATTATCGAAGTATCGAGTGTTCTTTCCAGTATTGGCAGCACGTTAGTCGAGCCTTCGACAAGGTTACCCCAAGGTCGGTTTAAAAGCTTGGCCTTTAAGCTTTCGGGTTTCCTCTCCTGCAGCAGCAAGGAGGCGGCGTGGAGCTTGGCTAAGCCTTTCAGTGCCAGCTTGGCGTGTGCAATGTCCAAGCCCTTCCGGCGATCGAACATCTTAAAGCCTCTCGTCCTCAAATCTTCCAGGATGATGAGCTCCTTCTTCCTCTCCATCCTACTGTAGTAACACAGTGGCATGTCCAACACCCCCACGTTTGCTGCTTGTAATACTGAATTCATGTGAGGGAGGAGATTCGTGTAGAAATCTGCCTCCTTCAAGAAAATCGCGTGGGTTACATTCTCGTAGCTTTTCGCGTCGTGGCAAGGGTTGGCCTTGATGACGTAAGAGACTTGTCCTCCTGCTCCCCCGAGGGTATATTCCGCCTCGACGCTCGTCACCAGTGCCACGTAGTTATCGCCCTTTCTGGTGAAGTCCTTGATCTTCCACGAGACGAGTTGTGCCCCGCTGCCCTTGTCCGCCCTCAGGGCCTCCTTCACGGCCTCCTCCGTGATGAGACTGTGGCAAACTCGAGTTCTTTCTGGTGAGACGGCAGAACATTTAGAAATGAAAAGTACGAATGTTTCTTGTAGGGATTATGTAGCGAGATCTGGGAGGAAGGACTAAGCACTAGGCTTTAATTAATGTACTCGTCAATTTTTTTAAACAAATAACAGGCAACAACGTTATAACTGAGCTCGCACGCGCGTCGGTGAATGAGAGAATGAGCCTCTATAAACTTTTATATGAAGAACGTCATTACTGAAGGCACAAGTTATTTTGCTATGTGTTGGTTTTAGATGCTTCCGACATTCTGGAGTTCTATATTATCAATTTTGTTTGCAATTCGGTTCATTTCACTTAATTGAATTATATCTTAAGTCAGGTCTATTAGTTCGTTTTGCGGGCTAACTAATATTTTAAAAAATTGAGCAGTGTTATTTTTCCATAACATGTTCATTTAATAAATTATTATTATTGATTCTGAAGACCAGTCACAAATGCAGGTTTAATGTGTGCACAGTCTTGTGAGCATTTCTATCCAAACTGTTGGTTCCTTTGGTAGACTCTTTCGCTCTTCATGTATCTATATCCTGGATTATAGATGTAAGTATAATACGATACAGAATTAAATAATAATGCCGTACATTCTAAGATCAGGAAAGCAACCGTTACTCATCCTACACATCGATAACGTTATCATATAAATCCGCTAACAAGAGTAGACCTACCCTTATTACCACTATATGCACTGAAATAGACAAAATAAAAAAAAATTAGGCACATTTGCTCTTTACCACAGTAATTCATGATTTCGGCTTAATCTCACAGTACAACATTAAGAACACATTCACTCGCACAGATATTTCAACACTAAGTATAAGGAGAGGATGTAGGAGAGAGGCAAGAGGATGTGAGGATCTGATAACCATGTGACTTAACTCTTGGCTGTTCCGGTGCTTACCGTGTTTACGTTATCTGTTTTGTATTTGTGGTCTACCTGTTTAGGTGAACACAAACGCATTTATATATATATATATATATATATATATATATAAATAATATACATATATATATAATATATATATATATATATATATATATTTATATATATATATATATATATATGTGTGTGTGTGTGTGTGTGTGTGTGTGTGTGTGTGTGTGTGTGTGTGTGTGTGTGTGTGTGTGTACGTATTTTTATTTTATTTATTTATTTTTTTTAACGGTAGGTTCATGTTTGAGCCGCCGTGGTCACAGCATGATACTTAAATGGAGCTTTCATGTTGTGATGCTCTTGGAATGAGTACGTGGTAGGGTCCCCAGTTCCTTTCCACGGAGAGTGCCGGTGTTACCTTTTAGGAACAACGCGCCGGCCGGTGACTCGAACCCTCGAACTCAGATTGCCGTCGTGTCAGTCTTGAGTCCGATGCTCTAACCACTATATATATACTTATATACGAAACACATACAAATATACATACATACATACATACATATATATATATATGGATATGTATATATATATATATATATATATATATATATATATATATATATATATATATATATATATATATGTGTGTGTGTGTGTGTGTGTGTGTGTGTGTGTGTGTGTGTGTGTATGTATGTATGTGTGTATATACATGCACACACACACACACACACACACACACACACACACACACACAACACACACACACACACACACACACACACACACACACACACACACACACACACACACACACACCTATATTTATATAAATACATATATATGAATATATATATACATATATATAATATATATATATATATATATATATATATATATATATACACATACATACATACATACATACATACATACATACATACATACATACACACACACACACACATATATATGTATATATATATATATATATATATATATATATATATATATATATATATATATATATATATATATATATATGATTGATAACTTGAGCCTTCCTGATCCGGATTGTATAGTGTGTAGTATAGATACAATTTCCTTCTCTGTTTTCTCTATCCTGTATTCATGTATATGTTTGAAAAGGAAAGGCTCATCATTATCAGCTGATTTGGGTCCTATAGCTAGATTTTCATTTTAAATGTGGGGTGAATTTTATGCTACAACTTCATTTGGAATTTTCGCGGGCACTAAGTAACCACACCCTTCTCTATGCTGAGTTTCGCGTCTACCTGTTTTAACAAGATATACAGGATCTTCCACATCCGCGTTGTCTGTTTCCCGCTTAAAAGAATACTCATGTTCCACTTATCTCAGCAATATCAGAATTTAATCTTTATCAATTCGTTGAAATTAAATATAATTAAATTTTGTATCCTCCGTTTCTAACAACGAGGAGCAGTGATGGCCGAGTGGTTAAGGCGTCTGACTAGAAATCAGATGGGATCTTCCCGCGTAGGTTCGAATCCTACTCACTGCGAAACCATATATTTTGCTTTCCTTATAAATTACCTTATAAATTAGACTACAGTATTTGTTGTACCAAGATGAAAACTGTTGTTCCTATATTACTGAACTACCTAGCTGCCTGCTTGCCGGGATGTGTGTTAGCTTGCTTACTTTCATGCTTGTTTGCCTGCTTTCCTCCTTCTAACCCTGCCTCTACTTGCCTACCTACCCACCTCCCTCACTCCTGGCCTACCTACATACATACCTACCTGCATCCATGCTTGCCTGTTTGTCTGTCTGCTCGCCTGCCTGCTAGTCTGTCACCCTTCCTGCTAATGACCCTCCTCTCTCCCTACTTCCTTATCTATCCACCTAACTCTCTCCCAACCAACCAATCTATTTTCATACCTACCTACCTGCCTGCCTGCCTGGTTGCCTGCCTGCATGCATATATACATACACACATTACATGTAGGAAAGTGAACGTAACGTTAATATCCGTCTAAATGTCTACATACATATATAATTACACGCATATGTACATACATACATACATACACACACACATATATATGTATATATATGTATGTTTATATGTATATATATATATAATATATATATATATATATATATATATATATATATATATATATATACATATATATATGCGCGCGCGCGTGTGTACATGTATATATATATATATATTTACGTTTACATTTATATCTTTAAACTATCTATACACACACACACATGTATATATATATATATATATATATATATATATATATATATATATATATATATATATATATCTATATATTATATATTATATATATATATATATATATATATATATATATACATATATTATATATAGATATATATACGTATAAATAAATACATACATACATACATACATACACACATACATGAATAAATAAACAAACACTACGCACACTAACGCACGCACGCACTCACATATATACATATATATACATATATATATATATATATATATATATATATATATATATATATATATATATATATATATATATATATATATATATATTTTATATATATATATATATATATATATATATATATGCACACACACACAGACACACACACACACACACACACACACACACACACACACACACACACACACACACACACACACACACACACACATAATATATATATATAAATCAGTGCAAGTGCACACACCAATCGCCGCATGCGAGTGCGTGGGTTCATCCATGCACACACGCATCGCCACGCGCGTATGTGTGCACGCACGCTGATTTAAATAATTTTAGGTTAATCGAACCTAGATACGATGAAGTTTAGTGGCGAAGGATGGTGGAGAGGTCCACGGCTGCTCAAGCATGAGCATACCGTTATTGATTGATTGTGAGTGTGTGTGTGTGTGTGTGTGTGTGTGTGTGTGTGTGTGTGTGTGTGTGTGTGTGTGTGTGTGTGTGTGTGTGTGTGTGTGTGTGTGTGTGTGTGTGTGTGTGTGTGTGTGTAGATGTGCGTGCGTGTGCATGTTTGTGTGTGTATGTCGGTATAGGTGTTGTATATGTCAGTGAGCGTGCACGTGCACCTTGTGCATGCGCCTATTTTTGAAAATGGCGGCGCCGAGGAAATAAGAGCAGTGATGGCCGAGTGGTTAAGGCGTCTGACTAGAAATCAGATGGGATCTTCCCGCGTAGGTTCGAATCCTACTCACTGCGCAAGTGACAAATAATTTTCTTACTTAATATTTTGAGTGATGTAACATTTATTATATTGAAGAAACAGTCCAATATATGATTTTCTACTGCATACGTTTAATCTAGCACAGCTTACAGTTAGTTACTGATAGGTTTTACGGAACCGAGGGCGGCAAATGGGTAGTAGTAGTAGTATTTTTTTTTTTTTTTTTTTTTTTTTGGGGGGGGGGGATTTCCCAAGCTTTTGGTCACAAAATGTTCTAGAAATGTATGCTAGAGTGCTGTCTAAAAACAATGGAAAGGGTATACATTTCAATCATACACCGCTTTTACGGAAAGCATGCATGAAAACTACAACTAAGTATCATGCTGTGACCACGGCGGCTCAAACATAAACCAACCGTAAAAAAAAAAAAAAAAAAATGCAAGGAGCATCATACCCAGAGGCAAACAGGAGAAAACGCTTCCAACCGCAGTGAGTAGGATTCGAACCTACGCGGGAAGATCCCATCTGATTTCTAGTCAGACGCCTTAACCACTCGGCCATCACTGCTCCGACGATTCTCAACGACCGCTCAATTTGAAAACTAGTTTACTATTGTGTAATTACATTTGGCAAACGTTTTCGCCATAAAACTGTTCCCATTTTACGAAAGTTTGTAACTGCCATTACTGAAAACGGATTGCTAGTGTTCAGTCTTGCTCGAACACTAGCGAAATATTTATACAAAACCAATCCAACACATATGTCCTCACTAGTCAAAGCAGCCTAGCACTGGGTACGTATCCTAATGAACTGGTTATTCTTTGTTCAGCCTTCGAGGGAGAACGCAAAATATAAACATATAAAACTACTACCTCACACTTACAGTCTGTAGTTGTATTTAAGTCTTTAGAAATAAGGCAACTGACAGTATTTTTTCAAAAGTAGGAGAATCACCATTGTCTTTGTTCTAATAACTGAAGATCGAGAAAATTTCCGGTAGTAACTGATATTTCCTAAGACAGGTGTTGAAGTATGATTTTGATGACGTCCCTTCAAAATTGCCATGAGCTATCAGGAATAAACACAAATCACGTGAAAACAGGATAAATGGGGGGAATACAAGGACCAATGGTACTAGGTAGGGGTGAGACAAAGCTGCACATTTTTACTCCTTCGTTTCATACTTTACGGAAGTATTTAAAGGCCACTGGGGTAGTGGAGAGGCTGGGAGAGAAAGGAAATGAAAACAGTCTACGTGCGTGAATGAGTGGGAAATACATACGTGAGTTGCAAGGAGTATATTTAGTGATGGAATAACAGTTTAAATACTTCTTCTACTCTAGCTTTTCCCGTCTTTAAACTTGTAGTTAAATCCTTTACAATAAAATAGTGTAGTAAGTGGAAAAAAAGATGCATGCAGGAGCCAGGAGGGACCTGTGATAGAATGAATGGTATGTACACGAGTTAAGGTTTACCAGCACTGACTGAATGAAATGGTGCTCACAAAAAGGAAGCGGAAGTTGAGATACAACGATTTTCGGTGGGAGTGGCGAGTATTGGCAGGTTTAGGAATATATTACAACAGTGGGTTTCCAATCTTTTAACACTTAGAGCCTCTGCCACAAACATCCGCCACATCCGCGCTCTCCCTGAAATCATCCGTTCCATTCATACTTTTCTATGTATCAGCTAAGATAAATAAAAGCAATCTGTCAGACCCTCCTTTAGCACTTTGAGAATACTAAGGATGAAGCAGCCAGGCAAAAGGATAAAGGAGAGCTAAAGAAAATGATAGAAAGGATAAGGGAGGACATAGAGGTGGTTGATGTCACAGAGGGAAGTGCAAAGGACGGGACGGGGTGGTGGTACTTGGCATATATATAACGGAATGTATAACGGGCAGTAACAAGACAGGTAAATTTGTCTACATTCCATTTTAAAAGGCAACTATGTACCTGGGAAAACGAAGATCATAATATACAAAAGCACGCTGAATCCTAGCATCCCAATAAAGCTGAAACATTGGATACTCGCCACAGTTTGGTCTCTGAAAAATTGCAAAAATATCTTCCGAGGATTTCGAGAGACGCCTTTGCTAAATGCGCTGAAGAAGGTCGCAGTGAGATAGCGCGACCACGTTAAAAAGAATGAGTGAAAACCTCAGGTAATATCAATATCATATGTATATATGAACGGAAGGACTTAAAGAATGTTAAAAGAAATTCACTAAGATATTTTGTACGATGATAGGAGAGAATGAGAAAAAAAGTGTGGCCATTACTCCTACGAGTAATGCAATGATTGCAAAGTGAAGTATGAGAAGATACAAGGACAGAATTATATAGGCATAATCTTACTTACATAATTACGGTGTATGACTGTGTCTGCAGATAATGTGTCCTTGTGTTGTGGGTGCGTGTGTGTACACATTTGTATACATATATATATATATATATATATATATATATATATATATATATATATATATATATATATACATATTATATATATATATATGTATATATATATATATATATATATATATATATATATATATATATATATATATATATATATATAATATATACATACACACACACACATATGTACGCGCGTGCGTGAAGCCGTTTACACCCATGCACACGTTTATAAGAGAATAAAGAATTATAATTTTGTAGCTTATTCTTATGATATAAGGATTTAAAGACACAACACCATGTCGGCCAGAACGATTTTTCTCCTAAAATATGTAAACACACACAATGATAACCATTATAAATATCCGTATTTTGTACACCGTGACACTGCGGTGCTTCTTTGAGTGGGTAAGTGCATTAAGTTACATTCTTCATTAGCTTTAAATAATACAAGCTTTGAACAGAAATAATGGATTCGAACCCATGCTCTGAGTACCAAGACTACACAGTAACTTCGGTCTTGAAACTTTTCGAAAAAGAATTCTTCCACATCTGTCCGCAGTGAGTAGGATTCGAACCTGTGCGGGAAGATCCATTTGCCGCCCTCGGTTCCGTAAAACCTATCAGTAACTAACTGTAAGCTGTGCTAGATTAAACAGATGCAGTAGAAAATCATATATTGGACTGTTTCTTCAATATAATAAATGTTACATCACTCAAA
>NC_051411.1:11419735-11424735 GCF_015228065.2 Penaeus monodon
GTACAAAACGGAGAGAAAATAAGCAGTACTTACCCACGAGTACAGGTGTGGAGGTCGGAGATATGTGATCGGTAGTAATCGGTTACTCATTACAAGCCACAGCTACGTACGTCTCGAAGGAGGCGCGGTTTCGTGGTTTAGCTGAGGCAAAGAAATTACTCAACCCTTCAACACAACAAAGGGGAATCAGGTTGACATACTTTATCATAAGAGATAACGATGATTACACACGTTGCTAACTGGTCGCCGATAAACATTTTCCCCATTTTTGTACCATTAGATATTTAGGTATCTTCGTAGGTGTAGGTCTACACAGACTACTTTTAAACAAGGCCTTTCTGCGCTCGCACCGAGTCCTTTATCAGGTAAACTTATGTTCGATGATATGGTGTCCAAAACTGGTTATATGACGTTAGTTAAACTACGTTTTCTTGACTGTGGGTTCACACTTAGAATATATCTTTATTTGCCTTCTAGTTTATTTTTTTAAAGATTTGAGTCACTATTTTCCAGCCTGTGGCGTAAAACCTTTTTTTTTCATATTTCTACTATTCCATGGTTGGGATACTTATCAATTGTGAAAACTATTCAAGAACTGTGAATTACAAATCAATACAGACACAAAAGAAGAAAGGAATCCCACAACCAAACACATTGAAAACGAGTGTGATAAAATATATTTTCAGTACACTTCAGTTCAGCGTGTGTGAATATCTATATCTATATATAATGATATTACTTCTTGTGCTAAGATATGAGAATCATTTCGAATTGATGTATATCGGGAGAGAAATGTTCACTGGGCAAGCAAATACAGTACATCGTTGCCTGGTGCAGTACAATGCGTATTGCTACGCCAGTGGGTCTTTGTCTCTGTGCGAAACATGTGTTAACATGAAAAGGATGACCTGGGCATGTGTTAATATGAAGGGACCTGGGCAAACAGGACGCAACTGGCTGTGAGCGGAGGAGCGGAGGAACAAGCCAAGAGAGACCGGTTGGGTGCTGCTCCTGTGAAGACCTCGTGTGTGCCTTTGTGACCTGATAAACTGTGTTGCCCTGTTATAAGCTGTATCGTGCAGTGTGCCATGCTGGTTTCCCCCTGTATTGTGCCTATAGAAAAGTGTACGGGTAAATAACTTGTGTAAATAAAGGAAAGACTGTCATTTTGTGTTTATTTCGTGCCCTGCCTGCCACTTGGCGTTTCCCTCGTGGTGTTCTGGGACGCTGTGGTGCTCGGTGCCTCTTGGAGCTGTTCAGTGTTCACGACCCTGTGTATAGCACGCCGTCTGCCTAGCCTGCCTTGAGTCGGTGGCAGAGAGAGACGAGGCGGTCGGCGTAACAAATGGTGTCAGGAGTGGGATTTGTTATATTTGATCAGTGACGCGCCGATTTATCATGTCGTCCAAAGATGGCGGCAGCCATGAGCGAGTGGAGGCTATGACTGAGGCAGGCACGAGTGAGGTGAAGCCGAGCCAGATGGACCTGATCACTGCCATGCTGGCCGGTATGAGGGAGGAAATGACACAAAGGGCAGAAGAGCAGGCACAGAGGGCACGCGAGCAGGCGCACCATCTCGTCGAGATGCAGGCAAGGAAGGCAGAGGAACAGTTCTGCCAACCTGTTGAGGTGCTACAGAGCAACCTTGCACCTGTGAAAGATGGAAACTCAGCAGTACACCGACAAGGCCTGCAACAGCGTGAAGAGTGAACTGATGGAGGAGGTGCAGACTCTGAAGGGTGAGGTTCAGGGCCTGAGGGAGGAAGTGAAGGAGGAAAGGCGGCATCACGAGGTAGTAACGTTGCAAGCAGAGAAGGCAGACGAGGTTCTGGCAACAGATGCCAGAGTGTTAGATTTACTGGGGTCTGCCTGGGGTCCGTGGCAGGAAACCCCCGGGCCTCGCAACGTCGTGTCGCAGCCAGTGATCGCTGCAGAAGGCTGGGGACCCATCGGAACCGCTCCCTTGGGTATAGGTGGCGGCAAACTCGGACCCGGTCAACCTGCCTCGTTGCCTCCCTCCCCCCCGGGCGTGTTAGTTCACGGCACGCGTTCTCCACCCTGCAGCCCCTCGGCCTCCAGACATTCTGTGAGGCGTAAGCCAGCTGAGTACGACGGGAAGGTGGCCTGGGAGGCATATGTCGCCCAATTTGAAATACTGGCATCTGCCCAGGGCTGGAGCCAGGAAGAGAAGGCCCTACAGCTGGTAACAGCGCTAAGGGGCCCCGCGGTGGAAGTGTTGGGGCATCTGCCAGCATCCCAACATGCCTCTTACACCAGGGTGGCGGAGGCTTTGAAACGCCGTTTCGGGCACCACCACCATGCCGAGGTATATCGGGCCCACTTGAAGAAGCGGACTCGTGAGCGTGGCGAGACACTGTCCCAGCTGGCGCAGGATGTGGAGGCGCTGGTAAAGGAGGTCGTACCCTGCGGCTGCGGAAGAGATGATTGTGATCCTGGCCCGCGATTTCTTTGTTGACGCTTTGCAGGACCAGCAGCTGCAAATCTACGTCAAGCAGGTACACCCTGAGGACGTGCAGGTGGCGCTGGCGAGGGCCTTGGAGTTCGAGGCCTTCCTGAAGGCAACCAGTGGCCTAGGGCCAGCTGCTCAGCCCCGCCATGACTTCCGGGGCCACAAGGCTAAAGTGAAGGTAGCATTGAGGAAGGTGAGCCCGAGCACTTTCCAAGACTTGTGTTGGGGCTGCGGAGAGGTAGGGCACAGACGTAGTCGGTATCGGAGGGAGCGGAGAAAACGTCCTCTCAACCAGACGGATTCTGATGCCTTCCAGCAGTGCTGCAAGGACTGTGGCAGGTATGGTCACCATCCAAGTACATGTCCTAAGGCTAAGGAAGTGGTACAGGAGGAAAACTCGGACAGGCTGGAGAAGGGGGCCGAAACCCAGCCGTCCTCGGTTCCTGGGCCCCGACTTGGGTAAGCTGCCTCGAACCAGCACGATGCAGGTGGAGGGCTCAGTAGATGGGAAGCCATGCCGCCTGACAGTGGACACTGGGGATGAGAAGACCCTAGTGCGGCCTGATATGTTGGCCACTATGCGACTTCCAAACGCACCACAGAGACTGTGTGGTGTCACGGGGCATTGTGTGCAGCTCAAGGGGCCGGTGTATGTGGCCGATCTGGACGAGCACTGCTTGCTGGGCCTTGACTACCTGACGCAGAGTAAGGCGTGTGTCGACCTTGGACGGAAGCTGGTGAGGGTGCACGGTGAAGATGTGCCCTTGCTTCCAGAGGTTGGCTGTGCAGAGGTAGTTACGGCTGAGCGACTGCACCTTGCCCCCAGGACAGAGTCTAGAATCCGGTGTCGACTGTCAAGAGTGATGCATGGAGTAGAGGGCCTCGTGGAGCCCATCCAAAACCTGCAGCTGGCTGATGGCGTAGCAGTTGGGTGGAGCCTTGTTGGACCAGGGGAGGGGTTAGTTACAGTGTTGGTAGCTAACTTCTCCGATAAGGCCCAGAAGGTGCCAGCTGGTGCAAAGCTGGGCACTTGTGAGGAAGTGGAGCGTCCAGAAGAGTCGTCGGGGAGCAAGGAGTTGGTTGGTGTGGGGCCGTTGCCTGACTTCCTCGAGGACTTGGCGCACCGGAGCGCCGCTAACCTGGCGGAGGTGCACCGACGAGTGCGTGGCAAGCTCAAGGTAGCCAGCCATGCCATGAAGGAGACCTATGACCGGCGCATGAGGGAAGTGAGGTACAACATAGGTGACAGAGTGTGGCTGCATAACCCGCGTCGGAAGCGAGGGCTCTCGCCGAAGCTACAGAGCCCCTGGGAAGGGCCATACACGGTGGTAGCGGCCCTTTCTGATGGCACCTATCAAATTCGCAGAGGGCGAAAACGACCGTCTGTTGTCCACGTGGACCGGCTGTGGCGTTATCATGGGCCAGGAAGCTACTCCTGGGGCCATGGTGAAAAAGAAGATGACGTTAGCCCCAGTAGCGGCGATGAGGACGTGGCAGACGCTGACCGAGATGAGGACGAGCATTTGGACGGTGAGGGCGATGCAGCAGACGTCAATGGTGACCATGAGCCAGGTCTTGGGGCAGGAGATACCCCTCTGGGTGCCACTGCCAATCTACCGCCGCCCACACCTCCTCCAGAGCGACCTCAGCGAGAGCGAAGAAAGCCGCGCTGGATGAAAGATTTTTGTGTTCCTGAGGACTAATTTTATTTAAATTTTCTGTAGTTTTTTCAGGTTTAGGTATGTCAAAGCAGACGGGTCGTCTGCTTGATAGGGGGGGATAGTGCTACGCCAGTGGGTCTTTGTCTCTGTGCGAAACATGTGTTAACATGAAAAGGATGACCTGGGCATGTGTTAACATGAAGGGACCTGGGCAAACAGGACGCAGCTGGCTGGGAGCGGAGGAACAAGCCAAGAGAGACGCGGTTGGGTGCTGCTCCTGTGAAGACCTTGTGTGTGCCTTTGTGACCTGATAAACTGTTATAAGCTGTATCGTGCAGTGTGCTATGCTGGTTTCCCCCTGTATTGTGCCTATATAAAAGTGTACGGGTAAATAACTTGTGTAAATAAAAGAAAGACTGTCATTTTGTGTTTATTTCGTGCCCTGCCTCGCCACTTGGCGTTTCCCCTCCTGGTGTTCTGGGACGCTGTGGTGCTCGGTGCCTCTTGGAGCTGTTCAGTGTTCACGACCCTGTGGATAGCACGCCGTCTGCCTAGCCTGCCTTGTGTTGGTGGCCGAGAGACGAGGCGGTCGGCGTAACAGTATCATAGTCTATAACAATATAGTTTAATTAGACCTTACCAATCCCCCGTTTTCTTTTATTAGCTGGGACTGCTGTAATGAAAACCAGATGTGTGATCAAGCCGTCCCTTTATGGCGGTTACTAGTGTAGTATAATAGCAAGGTCTAGATATTTTGTTGTATTATTGAGATTAACCCTTATCACCATCGTCAAGGTACGCAGACAAACCACATGTACGAGGTTAAGGCACGATATGAATCAAGAGAAATAAAGTTCACAATAAAGAAA
>NC_051411.1:11438583-11440775 GCF_015228065.2 Penaeus monodon
AAAAAAAAAAAAAAAAAAAAAAAAAAAAAAAAAAAAAAAAATATATTATTATATATATTATATATATATATTTTATATATATAATATAATATATATATATATATATATAAAATATATATACACATGAAATAACAAAAATCCCCAAACCCACCCCAGGGTGGTCGTGTCGTGCATCTTCAGCATAATTGATTATTATCATTAACGCCGTTCATAATCATAATCGTTGATTCGTTGATGTGCGGTGTGTGTGTGTGTGTGTGTGTGTGTGTGTGTGTGTGGTGGTAGTTATATTAAGTATTTTAAGTATATGTAATATACTTTAATTACATAAATATATAATATATAATTATATTATTATTAATATATTATATAATAATATATACAAATATATACATATGCATATATATACACATATATATGCATACATATTATATGTAAGTCTTTACATATATGCGTACATAGTAAATAGGCAGAATAAGAGTAACAGAAAAGATATTTAGTTGATTTACCTTTGGACACTTGGCCGAGACACAGGAACCCGGTTGTCAGCATCAAACTGTGGGTTAAATGACTTCGTGACAACAAAAGAAAGAAAATCATCTAAGACTCGGCATACACGCAGATACATACAAGTATATATACACATACATACACCTATTTGTCTGTATGTATAATCAAAAACCAACATATGCATACATACATACTATAAACAACACCCGGAAGGTGGCACTCCGCACATCTGTCCCTGGCTGAACAAAGGGTGCACCTTTCCCGTCGCAGTCCCCCCGAGGTACCCATTTAAAGGAAGTCCACTCCCCACCTTCACCCCTGAGCCTGGTTTTCCAAGGCCCTTCCCCGGGGGCTTACTTTCCCTCGACGAGCCCGCGACCACCCCCGTGCACGGTGAAAATCTGACACTCCAACCTGCGGCATCAAACACCGGTCAGGAAGGAGTCGCCGCATCAAAGGACACGTTCGGCACACGGAAGGGAGAGACACGGCATACAGACCAAGCCAGGGTCCAGCTCCTCGACCCCGGGGGCACGGGGGTCGCTTGGGGGGTCTCATATCTATATTCAACAATAAACCAGCAGCTAACAATCCTTTCAATCACCCGCCCAAGGCTATCTGTCGTCTCGCTCACATCTGGTGACAGCGGTGCTCCCAACCTCTCATATGAAGTGGCTTGCGGTGGCAACGCTTGCGACGCCGCTGGTGCCAAACCGTTTCGGTCTATGCCGTTCCTTTGGATCCATTACCTAGTCGAGAGAGGGAGCATGCGCTTGGCAAAAAGCTTTCTCCTCACTTTTTTCGCCCAGGGATGATCTACCCATACGGGGGTGGGAAAGACAATAATGCCATAGTGAATCGATGATGGTGCCATATAGTAATATGCATACAACAACATATATAATATATATTATATATATTATTATATATATATAATATGTAAAATAATGCAAATCTATCTATCATCTATCTATTATCATATCTTCTATCTATCTTTTATCTATCTATCTATCTATCATCTACATCTTCCCTCTCTCTCTCTCTCTCTCCCTCTTATAATAATATATTATATAAAAATATATATTATTAATATATAATATAATATAGTGAGAGAGAGAGGAGACTGATCATTCCCTTGCATTTATGGCAGACATTTTAGGAAATGGCTCTCAGGTCCGCGGGAAAGGGGGTGAATAGAGTACCATGGAGAAAAGGCCAAATTGAACATGTAGGACAGAGCACTAGCCGAAGAATATATATATATATATATATATATATATATAGATAATATATATATTTTAAAATTACACACAAACACAACACACCCCACACACCACACACACACACACAACACACACAACACGACACAACCCACACACACACACCCACACACACACACAAACACACACACCAACCACACACACACAAACAACACACCCAAACACCACACACACACACAAATATAATATTTCAAATATAAAAATTTTAATAAAATAGATATATAACATATATATATATTATATTAATATATATATATATTTAAAATTGTTATATAGCATATATATAAAATATATATATAATAATATATTATATATAAATGTGTGTGGGTTTGTTGTGTGTGTGTGTGTGTGTGGTGTGTGGTGGGGTGTGTGTGTGTGTGTGTGTGACATGATTTATGGTTT
>NC_051411.1:11440875-11443375 GCF_015228065.2 Penaeus monodon
CTCTTCTTAAGTTCCGGGTACACTTCCTGGCCGATTTCCGTTAGATATTACGATTATTAAATCATTATTAAATATTAATAACATTAAAAACAATAAAACAACTTGAATGAAACTTTGCAATAAAACAAAAAAGGGTAAATAGGCGAGATAGGGAGGACCAATAACTGCCTCCTTGGTGACTAAACACTTGTAAAGCCATCTATGTGTAAAGAAAATATATAAACTTACAGCAAACAACAAGGTGTAGCTCAATTAAAAATGGAACTGACCATCACTTTCAAGAACAGTCTTTGCCAACGTTAAGTATAGTACAAGCGAGTGAAATAAGAATAATTTCGCATCTTGCCGTAGTCTGTCATGACTTGCACTAAATGATGTTGAGTTTTCATCTGCTTTTTGTTGATTTACTAAATATTCTAGCATAAATTGAGCTTACGATTATGCTTTCTTAAAGTAAAGAGTTATTTATATGAGAGAGAGGGAGAGAGAGAGAGAGTGAGAGAGAGAGAGAGAGGGAGAGAGAGAGAGAGAGAAAGAGAAGCAGACAAACAGACAGAAAGGCAGACAGAAAAAAGAGAGACGCAGATTAGAAGCAAAGACAGACGAAGGAGCTGCAATGAACTTTATTGGTTTAATATTACCATTCCCTTAAATAAATCTGATGAAAATATGAACTCACTCGGAATATTAGCATCCCATATTTGTTGCAACAGAAACACATATAAATTATGTAGAGAACAGAGAAGTATTATGTTTTTCCATATTTACTCTTTGGTACCATGTTTAAAACAGCAGATAAATTTAATCAAATAGGTAGTGGGGGCGAGGCAAGTCATAATAGCATGTGCAAAGCCAAGCCACTAACTCTTCTCTGCAAATAGCTTTATACGATAGATGTTTCTACAAGGTTTCCTAGCTAAGGTACCCTAGGAGATCCTTAGACATGGTACGTTATAATGTATTTTCAGTAATGTAATATATTATGTGCAAATTACTGTGTACATATATGGCTGCTTTCCGTTTGTGTGTGTGTGTGTGAGTATGTGTGTGTGTTGTGTGTGTGTGTGTGTGTTTGTGTGTGTGTGTGTGTGTGTGTGTGTGTGCGTGTGCGTGTGCGTGTGCGTGTGCGCGTGTGTGTGTGTATGTGTGTGTAGAGATGCACATCTAGAAAGAGGCGAGCGACCGAGTTCATGGAAACAGGACAACTCCAAGAAAGGTGTATTTTACAGCTTCAAAAGGGTGCCGGTATTGAAAAACGGTTGCATAGGTATACTTTGCATCTAATGCACTTCTTTTAAAGACAGGCGTAAAAAAGGGGAGGGGGGGCAAAATATATGTGGGGGACCTTCGTTTATTTTGTTATAAAAGGAGTCCTTGGTTGAAAAAAGGTATGAAACCCATGCCTAGAGGTTCCGTTGTTACGGTGCGCTAGCAGGTAAACTTACGTAAAGCTTAAAGGGGTAAGCGATTGACTTACATTTGGGAACCACTGGTCTGCATTCTTTCTCTCCGTAATTCAATCGTCAGTTCATTTATTCACTCTCTTTCGCGTTGATTCGCTCATACCTTCATTCATTCATTCATTCATTTTCTCTCTCTCTCTCTCTCTCTCTCTCTCTCTCTCTCTCTCTCTCTCTCTCTCTCTCTCTCTCTCTCTCTCTCTCTCTCTCCTTTATTTTCGTTCCGGGTACACTTCCTGGCCGATTTCCGTTAGATATTACGATTATTAAATTATTATTAAATATTAATAACATTAAAAACAATAAAACAACTTGAATGAAACTTTGCAATAAAACAAAAAAGGGTAAATAAGCGAGATAGGGAGGACCAATAACTGACTCCTTGTAAAGCCCTCTATGTGTAAAGAAAATGTATAAACTTACAGCAAACAACAAGGTGTAGCTCAATTAAAAATGGAACTGACCATCACTTTCAAGAACAGTCTTTGCCAACGTTAAGTATAGTACAAGCGAGTGAAATAAGAATAATTTCGCATCTTGCCGTAGTCTGTCATGATTTGCACTAAATGATGTTGAGTTTTCATCTGCTTTTTGTTGATTTACTAAATATTCTAGCATAAATTTCCTTGAATTATATATATATATATATATATATATATATATATATATATATATATATATATATATATATATATGTCAATGTGCTATTTTTTTTCCAACACCGATATATCTTAAAATATCGACTATCACGAATTCCTTTTCTTTGTCATCATATACGCATATCGCTATAACATTTTTACAAAAGATTGCTTAACGAACAACACCAGACCTTTCTTTCATATTCAGAAAAAAAATTACCATAACTATATAGCCAAATAAGGCGCATTAATTCGGCCTACATATTTTTCTCCCTGCGAACGAGTTATCAAAAGCGACAGGGAATGAAAGATGACAGAAAAAAAATATATGTGCTAGCGACTATCCCTACTCCTGGAGGATTGCCAGATTACTGTGAGGGAACTGAGCTCGTCAGCTTAAAG
>NC_051411.1:11461297-11463797 GCF_015228065.2 Penaeus monodon
GGGGGTATTGGCGCAGTATAAAAATAAGAGTCAACCAAGTTTGCCGGCAGCGTTCCCCCAGCGATTTTTTTTTATCACTACACCCCTGGTCATAACCATAGGCCATTAAACTTTTTTTTTTTAATCGCAGGATAAACAAGATACTGTAACTGCTGTCTCAAATCGATTTAAGATTATGGCGACAAAAAACGTGTTACACCTTGGCGTTTTTTTTTTTCTTCTTCTTCTTTTCCTTTTTACTAACACCATTAGTGAATATATAACCTAAACGATAGCGCGGAAATGCACTCAGGCAAAAATGTGATAGTGTGAAATTCATGTACTTAACAGTGTTAAAAATTAAATGTTAATACGGGATGCAGTACCATAGAAATATTTAAGTTGCGCTTAATATACCGGGAAATAACCAAGTAAATTGATATATAGATACATAAAGGAAAATTTTTACTCTCTTAACGAACATTCTGGCTTATAATAAACCCTTCAACTTGTTAAAACAGTTCTCTCCTTCTGTATAAAACTGCGCCGTATTTAGCAGAATGCCAATAAAGAAAAAACAACAACATACATTCATGTTTAGCATAATGTCTCTCTCCACTCTGTACGAACTTGACTTAAACTTCATTTACATATAGACTGTATAAATATTGTTTAGACTGTATAAATATTGTAATCCTAATTTCATCACTGACGCACAAGTTCACATCCATATATAAAACGCATTACTTGACCGTACAATAATGCTCGATCTTCCAGAACAGTAATCGTGGTATGTTCCACAAAATTTCGTTTATACTCATCCAAGATGAACGTAAACTTTGTCTCCCTAAAATTATTGGTAATACGGAAACTTCAACCCTCAGGTGGGCCGACTTCTTCCACACCAATGGCCACTTCAGCACGAGACTCGCAACTGAGGACCACAGGTAAATTGTACATACACGCACATATATCTTTAATCATTAGTTTGAAGTCTTCTATTACCTACAAATGACATTTTAATCAAAATTATAAATAATGAAATCGAAATATCAGATGATGAGGATATTTCCTTTACCTCATTTGGGCGTGTTTGTAAACATGCCTACTAGTAAATTCATTAAAAGCACATGGCGATGAAGGATTCTCTTGTATCCCCTTTCGTAGGTTTGCAAGGGGCACAGGTAAGGAGCAGGGGCATCCTTCTTAATCTCTATAACTTATCCTTTAACGCAGGCAATCTGTCTCCCAGTTTGAAAAAAGGCAAGTACCAGTCACTGCCAAAAAACAGTGTTCTGAAGAAACAAAGACCATCTCCTTCGACTGGCCAATGATTGATTACCACCCAAGGAATCGTTACTCAGAGAGTTTAACGACTACTGCAGTAAAAACTTGATTGGTATGCAATAAGCTTCTTCAGAATTTTAAGGCTTATATATATTTACCTTTGTTTGGCTCGTGGCTGAATAGTACGTGTCCAGTTCTTTTGTGTGTTACCTTCTCATGCCTCAGACCCAGATTAGTAGCATAGACAGTGCGAATTTACTCTCCGTTACCCAGTCATTGCCAAATCCCCAGTTCTGATGGTGGAACTGCACGTGTCTTACTAATCACATATTTCTTAATTAGACGTTTCTATGTTGTTGTTTTTTTCTGTTTATATATTTCAGTTTATATTCCCTTTTACAAAATAATAATAATAATAATAATAATAATAATAATAATAATAATAATAATAATAATAATTCTGAAGATCATGGCATGTGGAAGGAACTGTATGTACCTCTCTTTTATCTATTTTCTGTCTCGTTTCCTTTTCACAAAACAATGTATGCTAAAGCTCTTGTTGCGAGGAAGGAATTATACGTATTTTTTCATATCTCTCTCTGTTTATTTATCCTCTGTATTTTATCTATTTCCCTCTCCATTCAACTCCACAGAAATGAACACCATGCTCAGGATTTTACACTTTCCCAAGGCGCACACTCTTGTTTCCCGAGCTTTGTCAAGAGGAATCAATACCTGAGGTGGGCAGATCTGACGCTCCTTAGCTCCTGCGGGTGGGACATTGCTGCTCTTAATGTTGCAGAAATAAATTTTTCTACACCTTGCCACAGAACACATGTATGCATGGTAAATTATCGGGGCATTAAATCTATAACGTTGAAATTATAACTAAGAAATCATTACTCGAAATATAAACACGAAAGTCTTCATTCCCAGGACAGTGCTTCCCATTCGCAATCTACTGTGATGTCTAACCTGATTTTCGCGAGGCACCAAACACTAGTGTCTTAATTCATGACACTTATAAAGAACGTATACGGATATCAGAACGAATAGGCACAATTCTTACCGAGGGGCAGTGGATATACACCGTGCTATAGAAAACGAGCATAACAAAAGCGCCACCTACAGGTTTGTAATGAAGCATGCAACTTTATAGACCCTCTGTCTTTAGTCTCCTGTGAATACTCAAATATAGCTAAACTAGCACTTTCGCATGAGGATCCACACTATC